>NC_057795.1:190893618-190905333 GCF_018294505.1 Triticum aestivum | reverse complement strand
CCGGTGAGTTTTCTGACTACCACCGGATTCAGTTCTTCCCAATATATTCATGGGGGAGTCTTAAGTCATTGCGTATATTTGATCAGGATTATGTGGAGACAGCGGAGCGGATTGACTGTCCGGCTCCGCTGCCAGAAGGTCTAGCCGATGCTCTCCTGACGGAGATGCTAGTCCCGTTGCCCTACAAGGCACCGGAAAAGAAGGCCCGGGGGGCCAGGAAGGGTCTCCGGCGTAAGGTCGTACCGGACGCCTCGTCCGAAGACGACGAGGCACACTCCTCCCCCGAAGGGGAGGAAGAGGAGGAAGGGGCCGCCCCATCTGGAGAGGATGGGGGGCCTAAGAAGGCGGGCAAGGGGGCCGGGAAAAGCCCCCGGCGCAAGGCCGTCATACCCTCGTCGTCAGAAGACGACGAGGCAGATTTCTCCCACGGAGGCAGGGGGAAACATGAAGAAATTCTTCCTCCCCGCACTGGGGAGGAGAAGAAGAGGAAAGCCGCCCCGGAGGGGGAGGCTAGGACGTCCAAGAAGGGAAAGGTGTCCCTTCCGGACTACTCCACCACGGCCGCTCACAGCAAGGAAGAGTGGCTGCCCAGGGGGAAGCCCCTAGCGAGATCGTAAGTCTCCGCACTCTATTATAATCTAGTGCGACTTTACTTCATAGTCTTGTTATAACGCCGAACATATATGCAGTCCGGCCAGGGTCCATCCCGAGGTATTGTCTTCGGATGGGTCCTTAAGTGATTCAGCGATGAACTCGCTCCCGACGGCCACTACTCCTCGACCTGCAGATGACACGGAGGTGTTGTCTCAAAGGCACCCGGAGCAGGGGGAGGTGACTCTGGTGATGCCCCAAGGCGGAATTCCAGACGCTGGGCACACGGGGTACAGGATCCCCGTGGATCATGCCGATGAGAGCCACAACAAGCCGGGCTCTCAGCCGGATACTGTGCCGGAACCTTCGATGGTTCCGGATTCGGGCAGACGGCACCTCGCTAGGGAGGGCGAGCCGTCTGTGCCGATGACTTCCGTTACGCTAGAGGCATCGGATAGTCTGCTGGGAGCGCTTCGCGGCGCTTCCATGGATGAAGAGCACCGTACTCTTATGAGTGTGGTGATTCAAAAGGTTCTGTCTGCCAAGAGCAGACTAACCAAAGCCTGCACCAGCCTCCTGACGGGCTTTGAGGTAAGTAGTAAAAATGTAAAATTATCACCCGATAGCTAGTAGCCCCTGATACTCTGTTTGGTGTTCGAAAAGAAGAGCCAAACGGAGGGTCAATTAAAATCCGCAGGAGTCTAATAGTAGGTGCGCCTGTGGATAAGCAGGCAATGCTGCTTGCCACTACTGTACGCACAACCGAGGTTGCCAGACTCAAACGGGACCTGGAGAAGGCGCATGGAGAGCTCGGCCTCACGAAGAGGCATCTCGAAGAGAACAAAGGTTTGTGATTCCCCACTCTCATATAATAAAGGATAGGAAAAAAATTATTCTAACGACAAAGCGTCGTGACTTTGTAATAGGGGCCACCACCGAAGTGGCGTCTCTAAAGAAAGCGTTGTCCGAGGCCGAAGACAAGGCGGCCTTGGAAAGCAAGGAGCGCGAAAAGCAAGATGCTAGAGTGGGTGAGGTACGGCAAGAGCTCCAGAATCTCGGCAAGAAGTTCGAGTCCTTGGAGCATGATCTTAAGATGAAAGAGACTGAGCTTGCGAAGGCCCTTGCGAGTGTGAAAGACGCCAAGGCCGAAGCCGAAAAGGCACATCAGGAAATCCAGGCAGCCAAGAAGGTAGCGGCGGGTAAGACATTCTTTATGCAAAGGAAGCATGTGGAGGAGGCGTTTCTTTTACTTACCCGAATTCGGAGCTCTCCAGGGGCATTCGCAGATTTGCCACGCAGCTTATCAGATGCCGCGGAGTTCTACCGTGCCGAGGAGGGGAGCTTAACGGAGAAGCTGTTCTGGTCCCAGTATGCTGGGGCCGAACACCCAATGCCTCTGAGTGACCAACTGAAGCAGTTGGTTGAACTCCACAGGGCGGCCGAAGTGGCTATGAAAGATTTCATAGTCCAGATGTGGCCTGGTGAGCCCCTGCCCACTAGCTACTTCGGCCTTATCAAGCGGATGGTAAATTCCTATCCACGGCTTGAAGTGATCAAGCGATCCATTTGCATTGAGGGTGCCTGCCGGGCCTTTGCCCGTGCGAAGGTGCATTGGGGCAAGCTGGATGCGGAGAAGCTGGTGAAAGACGGGCCGCCAGAGGGCGAGGCGCATGGTTGTCCCGAGAAATATTATGATGGCGTTATGAAGGGCGCTCGTCTCGTGGCCGATGAATGTACCAAGGACACGATCCTTGAGTAAATGTACTTCTGTTGTTTTTGTAATATAAAGACGAAGTTACTTGCGCTATGTAGCGCTTTTTGATCTAAAATATTACCTTCTGTGTGGCTGTTTATAGAATTCTGAAAGTAGGCCAGTTGTCGGCTTCCGCCCCCACGTAACTAGTACCGGGGTGTTCCTGGAGAAACCAGGACACTCTTTATCCAAATTTTTGGTCCCTTAAGGAGGTATCCGGTGCAGCGAACAAGGCAATCGGACTATGCGGCTTTATAACTTTCACTTAGCCATAGAAGTATACAATTTTAAATTTCGGCGAAGCCCCTAGAATTCGGAGGGCCGAATTGGGGCGCTATACATGCCTAAATCGGACGAGGCTGATTCCTCGCCTAAAGAGGAAAAAATCTTTAAGGATTTTAAGACCTCTCGAACAGCGACCAGCTCTCGCCGCATCATGCCGATCAGTTTTCGGCTTTCTCTACTGAGGTGCTCGTCCGGAAGAACCAGGACACAATCGCAGTAGTTCTCCCTGCGCTATCTTAGCCGATATAACGGAATGTAAGGTACCAAAACAAGGGAGCCGGGTAAACCCAACTATTGACCCAAGACGTGATTCAGAGCTGATGCATATAGTGCTATAAGTTCGGGGTGCCGCACTGCTGAAAGTGTTCGGACTTGTTTTGCCGTATTATGGGGCGCCATAAGAAGCCCCTGGCAAACTGATCGTACCAAGGTGTACAGATGCAATATTAAATAAACATTTGTAAGAAAAATGCGCAAATAGGAATGATAAGCTGATGCTATATATTATCTCCCATTGATGAATAATACGTTCACTACAAAAAAAATACACTTCCGTGATGATACGTGTTTGTCACAGTAGGTCGCGTTTTTTGTCATGCATGTACATCCATGACAAATTTATGACAGAATCAAGATAGTCATACCTGTGCTGTCGTAGAAGTGTTCCATGACATTACCAAAATTATCATCACGGAAGTGTCCACTTCCATGACGACAAATCACGCGTCACAGAACTGCTTTTGTCAAGGGTGACCGACACGTGGCATCCACCGTAACGGAATGTCGTTAAGCTATCGGGTCAGGTTTTGGATCCGATAACCCGTTAACAGCCCCGACCAATGGGGATTTTCCACGTGTAAAATCATCATTGGCTGGAGGAAACACGTGTCGGCTCACCGTTGGGACAGATGTCATCCGCTCATTGGATCGAAGGCGCCTATGATACGGCGACACGTGGCACGGCCCAACAGAGGCCCATTCCTGTGAAAAGGCCGGCCCATTTGACTTGGTCAAAAGGTGGCGGGCTGTCCCACGGAAAGCCTGTTAACGGCCTGTTCGCATATAGCCCATTTACAGCCCGCTAACCCAGGGCTCGTTACGCCCTATCCGAATTAGGCCCAGTAGCGTCATCTGGGCCGTCCAATATGATTCAGCCCGTTTTAACTTCCGGCCCATGTGTCGCCCATGTCTTCTTTCGGCCCATATGAGGACCTTTGTAACTCTTGGCCCATTAACGACCCGTGGTGAAGGTGGCCCGTAATGAATAGTGTATCAATTTATACCCATTAACGGCCCGTTATTCCATTGGGCCGTTTCCAGCCCAAGTTATCTTTTGGCCTTCTCAGGGCCCATTGATTCTTGGGCTCATTTGCAGCATTCGGTTACATACGACCCGTTACTGTCATTTTCTGCTTGTGGGCCAAATTCAGCCCGTCGTTACAGTCGGCCCGTTGCGTATCGTTAATACGTTTGGCCGTTTTCATGTCAAAAAACCTGTTGGGCTCTTTTCATAGAGTTATCAAATATGGCCTATTAACGGCCCGTTATGGTCCACGAATAGTACGGCCCATGATTGGTGAAATGATGATATGCCCCGTAGAAGGCTCATGGATCCTACGGCCCGTATGAGGCCCATGGATAGTATGACCCGTAGAAGGCCCATGGACCCTATGGCCCGTAGAAGGCCCATTGATCCCTAAGGCCCGTATAGAAGGCCGATGGATCCTACGGCCCGTATAGAAGGCCAATGGTCCTACGGCCGAACGAAGGCCCATGGATCATACGGCCTGCAGGAGGCCCATGGTTACAACAGTCCGTGTGTTGCCATGATTATTTTGGCCTAGTTACCAAAAATAGGCTATTGTGGCCACTAGAAAAACACAGAAAAAGAACTGCAGTGACTACAAGCAAACAACTAAACAAGACAATAAGGAAATAAATAAGCAAGCAATTAAGGCAATCCTATTACCGCTATTACACATATTACATCCACTGGGCATCAAAGTTCACCACCAGTGAAAATATAGGGAACAAAGCAGCATATTACATACACTTGGCCGTCAAAATTGGCCACCAGTGCAAATAAACGCGGCAGCAAAATAAGAGCATAACTGAAACAACTTCAGAAGAGCTCAAGAAACATTATCCTGGGTATCCACCATGCTGGCAATAAGCTTAGCAAGCTGATTAGCTTTGTCCTGTTTGGCGCTAAAATCCTCCAATGCTTGCTGTTGCACCAGAAATATGCATCTGAATGCTCCAGGGACTTCCGCAGTCCTTTCGCTTCTTGTCGCAGCACAACTGATTGATGTCTTTCAGCTTGTAGTTGAGACTCAAGAAACCGAACTGATTCACACAGTGAGTTCGAATAGCTTGTGCATGCGGTAGTGGCCAGTAACTCGAACACTAAACCAAGACAGGACTTTGGGGTTGTCTCGCTATCTTCAAGATAGTCTTCCTTAGCTGTTTTATCAGCTTTGTTGGAGACCAACAAGGATGTGTCACTATCCTGAACCTTATCTGCATTACTTCCTTTACCATTGCTTAATAAGGCACTCTTCCCCAATATTTTGTCAGCATTCTAAAAGAAGAAACAAGCAGACACATAACAAGTTTAGCATGTACTAGTATATGAAACTCATTTCGGTGAACCAGTTCATCAGTAAGGTGGACAGGATTAAACTACCAAGTCTTCTATTGCGAAGTACTAGTACATAATAAAAGCATCAAACAAACATATATCTATCTCCTATGGTCACTGCATTGTCTTGCCAAATCAAAATAGAGACACGGTTCAAATCATATCAGTTCAAGACAAAGCAGCAGTGAAAGAATACAAAGCGTGGGAACTACACGGCACAACAAGATTTCAGATGGGTACCACGGGTCTACATGTACAACAACACTATTGGCTCTGTTGTGATGCTAGTAATGTGCATGATATGAAAGTCAACTGTATACACAATTGAAATTGAAATCAAGGGAGCTATTGATAAGAGCAAACCTGTTAAAGAAACATGCGTGAACATACCTGCTGTGCCATTGGAGTTTCGATTGGATCCTTGAATTTAAAATAAGTTTGTATCAGTAAATACAGTGATACAAGAGCAAAGCAATCATAGTTAAAAAAGGCGCGCCTAAGCGAGCACTTAAGCGCGCCTAGGCTCTAGGTGTTGGCAAAACGCATTGCGCATAACTATGCATAATCTGTGCATAACTGCGCATAAGCATGCGCTTTGGTCAGTAAAGCGCAAGGAGGTGGCAAAACGCACAATTAACGCCTAGCGCTTTTTTGAACTATGATAGCAATGGAATCTTAAATTAGAACAGTTGTTCTTCAGGTTTAGGCACTTGTTCTACATGAACAGAGTACAATAAGATGCAAGAATAAAATACTTAAAATAGAAAATGAGCTCATAGACCTTTCCACATTCTTGGTTCGGGACCAGTACAGAACAAGGCGTTCCCAGTCATCGTCTAGTAAATGTGTCTCAGAAGAATGTAAGGGAATTTGATGAGTTTCTTTGCCGGTGAAGTACATTTTCTTCAGGTAATTCCGATACTGCCACCAAGCATTCTTGAAGCACAGGTTACCTCATCCTGAGTTTCCAAATCGGTCCTTCTCTATAGAGAAAAATGGGAAAATTTGTTGTATTATAACCATCATGGAGGTAGGATGTATGGAACGAAGCAAAGTAATTGCCATGAATAACATTACTTACACATAACTCCTGGACAAACACCTGCAACTGGCATTTTCCTTCATCTTCAGTATAATATTTCCAAGATGGCAAGATACGCACATACGATTTAACAACATCAAATGAGATAGATGCTAAACTACGATTGGCTGGTTGTGCTTCCTCCACAGGAATAGGCGTACTAACTGGTGGAGTAGGGGTTCGCCGTGATAGTACTGGCCCTTTGGGCACTGGAGCTGCCTTACTAACTCCTGTTGTTTGGGAGCTCTGTGGTGGAGATGGTGTTGTGTCAACAGGAACTGGGTTACTATCGGCTGGGGTTGGGGTTAGATTGGGTGAAGCTGGTTCTCTGTCCATCGCAGTAGGGGTACAATCTGCGAGAGTTTGGGTTATGTGTGGTAGGGCTGGTTCTTGTGCATGTACAACCGGGGTGCTATCTCCACCAAGAGGTAGCACTGTTTAATTTGAAGACCGTATTTTTATTCCGCTAGATACTTACATCACCCGCTCCAATTCAAATGGCTGATAAACAGGAAACATAGTTGAATGAACAGACATTGTATGAGAGACAGATGCAATAGATAGTGTGGAAAAAAGAGGGCATGAAATAGTTGACATGTATATTGTTTAACTAAAACGGATAGCATGACATAATTTCACATATATGATGTCTATCTAAACTGGATAGCATAGCATAACATAATTCAAAGATATGATGAATAACTAAATAGGATCACATGACATAATTCACCTACATGTTATCTAAGTAATCAGGATCGCATCATTTAATTCACATATGTGATTTATATGCTAAACATAGGGCATTCGATATGATGTCTGAACTAAGAACATGGTGTTGAATATTGTGTATATGATGTCTAAACTATGCAATGCAAGACACCGTATGCATGATATGAGCAGTATAACCGTGCCAAGTTAGAGCATACACCTCAGTGGGGGAATAGGACTGGTCATCTATCTCTGAATCCATCTCTAAGGAGCTATCGGGACCCAACAAGAGATCTGCTTCGACAGGTAGCACTGTCTGCTCTGAAGGCCTTGTTTTCACTCCAGATTTTTCCATGTCCCACCCAAATGGCTGATTCACAGGAAGAGTAGTTTAATGTACAAACATTGTCGACAAATGGAAATGTAATGAAGAAAAGGATGGGCAAGATATCATTCAAATATATGATGCCTGGTTAAACAGGATGGCATTGCAAATTTCACATATATTATGGCTGGCTAAAAGACATGAGACTGCATAATTCCCATATATGATATAGAAACTAAACAGGTGGCATTACATAACATGTCTAAACTAAGCAGATGACATATATGATGTCAAAAGTAGGCACTGGAAGGCAACATATGCATGATATGACTAACATCATCATGCCAAGGTAGAGAAAACACCTTGGGGGTAAATAGGAGTGGTCAGCGGCGTCTGACTACGCCTCAGAACAGATATCTTCCTCTGGATTACAATCTGGAGAGGGGTGGGGAGGGTTTGCCATTGAACCCACCATGGAGCGATGTCTGCATGACATTGTATTGCCGCGCAAAACTCTTCTCTTTTTTCTCTACATGTTCAGCATGACTGTGTACAATATCTGACATGCATACGAAAAAAAATATGGTGAGATTATGTAAGGAGAGCATGCAGAAATTTAGAGTGATGGTAACAACCAGTGGATCGACGTTTTTCTGTTGAACCAAAATAGCCCTAATGGATTGACGTGAATGTATAGTAATAAGTGATGCAACAAGTGTACAACCTCTTTGCCGTAGCCGTGCCGCTGAAGCAGTTGAGGCAGAGGTGGCTGTCGGAGGTGTGGAGGAAGATCTGAGGAATCTATAGACGACGTCCAGGGCACTGCTCTGTTGTGATGGATCATTCTATCGTTGGAGCAACTCTGGTGAGCCGTAAGATGTCAAGGCTGAAGCAGCACAAGACAGACATCGTCAATCTCAAGTGGGATTCTAATAGCATCTCCAATAGATGATGTAAAATGGATGTAAAATTAACATCACCAAAAAACACCTGACTACAACAGATGAGGTAAAAACTGTTGACTCTGAACTTAACTGTCAAAACTGAAATTAACCGTGGAATCTAAATGCTAGTGTCAAAACTGAATGCAATGGTAGCAGAGAGGCACTTGACATGTAGTTTAGGGAGGGCCTGCAGTTCATCTTCAACCTGCACCCCCTGAGCTGCCAGCCACCGCCGGCCCCAGCGCCGCCTCGCCGCCCCAAAACAACTCGCCATCGCTGCCCCGACCAGCCCTCTAGGCCCCCCACCCCCACCCTGAACCCTAAGATAGATAGTGGGGTACCTCTCCGGCAAGCCCCCGTCCCCGCTGCGGGTGGTTCTTCCTTAACTCCGGCGAGCCCCCCCCCCCCAACCCCTGAAAATCGACTGACCCAAAATTCGATTCAGTCGACTGAAGTGTGGCTTAATCGGAGCAGAGCAGCAGCACGAGCGAGGGGGAGAGCAGCAGCAGCAGCTGGGCGAGCGAGCGATCGAGCAAGAGCCGAAGCAGCAGCAGCAGGGCGAGTGAGCGAGCGAGAGCCGGAGCAGCCGTAGCAGATCCGGCTAGTATGGACGCTGCCGCCGAAGGGGCCTCACACTGGGGGAGAGCCGCCATGGAGATGTCGCCCGTGGCGCCGACTTCAAGGTAGCTGCTCCATGGGGGTGCGGGATGGAGCACCGTCGGCGCTGGGAGGTCGAGTTAAGGAGAAGGTGCGATGCGATGAGTGTACAACCTCTTTGGTGGTGCCGAGTAGGCCTCGGCTTTGTCTGAGGAGTCGGTGAGGATGTTGCGGTTCCGGTGGAGCAGGTTAAGGCAGCGCTGTGGGGATGGAGCAGCCGCGATAGATGAGGTGATCGTCGGAGCAGCTCCTTGGAGGTGGAGGACGGGGCGGCTAAACCGGCGGGACAACGAGATGGACGACGGATCCTCATCCGGGGAGGTGGACAAGGGACGTCGAGCTGTTGCGGTGGACGACGTCGTTGGGGAAGAGGCTCCGGCTGGGCAGCGGTGACGTGGCGGACGGAGGAGGGTGGGGTTTCGCGGCTGGAGCAGAGAGGTTATGGCGGCCTGGGATTTCGAATGGCGAAAAGGGGGCGATGGGAGGGGGTGAAGCATGACATAGGGACGCGCCTGTCCAAAATGTAGGGTGTGTTACAAAAGTACCCCCCACCGATTTGAACTAGCGGCCCTTTCGGCTCCGGGTTAGAAGGGGGATTTCGCGTGTCGGGATTTGGCAGCTGGAGGGAGTTTTCACGCGCGTTGTAATTTCGGGATAGCAAGGTGTGGGCTGTGAAGGCGCCAGTTTTGGGAGCACGATATCTGAATTTTCGGGATATAACAAGACGCGGGTTGAATTTTAGGGACAAGCCTAACATGTAGTAATATTGTACTTGTACGTACCAAATCAATTCGCACTTCCCTCAACCAAAAAGAAAACGAAAAAATAAAACTATTCACACCACACAAAGAGAGAGACTTGCCCTGTTTTACTATACAAATGCTATTCAAAGCTACTCCCTTCTTCCAGTCCATTCGGTGCTAACTTTGACCAAATATTAGAGCAATGATATATGACATGCAACTTACACAAAACACACCGTTAACTTCGTCTGTGAAAGGTTCTTTCAATGTTATAATTTTCACATTATGCATGTCATGTACTATTAATCTTGTCAATAGTCAAAGGCGGTCTTAAAAATCTCATTACGCCCTATATAGATGGAAGGAGGGAGTATGAATCCATGTTATGTCCGATTAATTTTTGTCGCTTTGCTGGTGCATTCCAAATGTCTATACTACCGCTGCAATTTGAACTAAATTTGAATTCGTTTCTCTATTTCAATAAGAATCTACAATCATGATTGTTGCCAACTTCAACCATCATAGTTTCCTTGCTATCCGCCAGATATAAATCGGAAGGCCTATAATACAGGATGGCAGGCACACCATCATCAACAACTCCGTTTTTTTATAAGAGTAGAGATAAAATATATTAAATGTAGTATAACATGTTCATAAACACACCATGTGTATCACCGTTATATATATTCACACATGCGTCAGTTTAAAACACTATGATAAATTCTTCAAATATCCGAATTTGCTTTTTATAATGAAGTATATATGATCTCTATTCGTCTTTTACACCCACACAACCCTCTTATCTTTGTAGCTAGCGCTAACTTTCTCTTGTGCATGCACACGCCCGCATCCCTCTCACCCCCCCTCAGCATTCTCTAGCTCCATCGCGCAAATTCGTCTTTTCACTTTAGGTCGTTCACCCATGGTGTGTGTAGGGCCCCCAGCTCCTTCTTTACAGCACACATCGATCGATATGCCTCTCTAGCCAGGTGTGCCTAGCACAAACACAAGCTTCCCCTATTCTCTTGTCACCGTCCATGCCTCACTCCCACCACTCTTTTCATCGTTCTCGTACTCGCACACTCCTCCCCGCTCGATATAGTATGCCTCTCGTACCACCTCCTACATGCATCCATCTATCTCTATCCTTCTCCTCGTGCCTCGTTTGCTTCTAACACACACATGCATGTATACCGATCGATCTCCCAACATATACCTGGATCGACTTTAACTAACCCCCCATCGATCGACGTACCTCACAAGTTATGTCTCTCCTTTCTCTAACAAAGGGCGATTGATCTTCCTATGTATTTATGTCTGCTTACCACAGCCACATCGTCCCCCCTCATCATTCATGCATGCCTCCTGACCCGTCTCTCACACGCACGTCCACAGACAACAAGCAGCCATCTCCTCTCTTGTTGATATTGCGGGTGTGCCCTCCGTTTGTCTAGCAAGCCTATCCCACCATTTGTTAGAAGCAACTCCACCACCACCCCCTCCAACACTGAAGCTCTATCTCTCTCCCAACCTTATTCCTCTCCTGCACATATGCATGGATGCCGATCGATCTCCCTTAATACATGAGGCAGATCGATCTCCTTAATACATGAGGTAGGCCTCTCTCCTCCTCCACACATATACCGGCCATTGTACCTCTATAGTTAATTGGGCCTCCCTCTTCCCCACCACACACCAATAGTCGAGCGCTGCAGGTAGGTATCCATGCCACAGAGACAAACTGCACATGTCCCCTCTCATGTTCCAGTAGGCCAGCCACTCTATATCTTTGACGCGGGCACACACAAATTCGATGACACTCTTTATCAATCGCGCGCGCACACACACACACATGATCCCTCTTTTCGATTCTATGGACACCTCAAGCCGGTGATACCTCCACTCTCTTCTCTTGGATCACCCCCTCTATATATATGTTATATCCAGGACTCTATTTCACACACATTGCATATGTTACATTTTTTGA
>NC_057795.1:190883194-190893285 GCF_018294505.1 Triticum aestivum | reverse complement strand
CCACACACTATATCTCTCTAGGTTTGTATCTCTCTCACACAACCCCACGTAGGTGGTGTACGTATACAAGAAGAGAATAGGTGCACCGTGCACGTACTCAGGCTTCGTGCCCAGCCACACCCGCGCGGGTACACGGTGGAGCTCATTTCTTTACGAAATGGCAGCCCACGTGCTAATTTGAACGCCTGTAGCGGTTGTTTACCTAGGGAGGTCGTGTACCATGCCTGCACGAAACAAAGTTCGACTTGACGCATTGCCGCGTTATTTTTAAATAAAGTTATAGCGCTCAATGGCACGTACACAGAATATAAAACAATTTTTATGGAGAAAAAGGTGGTCCGCTCACTATATACGATTGAGCCTTGCGTGCCTGGTTTGTCGCTCTTCAGAGTATCTCACACAACGCTGCGGTTGCCTCTCTCTCTCTCTCACCGTTGGTCACTGATCCGGCCGCATCCCGTCCGCCGGGGGAAAGGGAGTGCGGTGGCCTCTCTCTCTCTCTCTCACCATTGGTCACTGATCCGGCCGCATCCCGTCCGCCGGGGAAAAGGGAGTGCGGTGGCCTCTCTCTCTCTCTCACCGTTGGTCATTGATCTGGCCGCATCTCGTCTACCGGGGGAAAGGGAGGAAGTGCATCGTTTCTCCGTTCGACGGCGCCGAGGCAGCACGTCCCGATCTGCGGTACACGCCGTTCTCTATGACCAAGCTCCAGCGTGGCAGGGCCTACGCCACCTGCTCGCAAATTCCGCCTGCCGCCGCTCACCTAGTTACATCCCGACGACCTCCAGGTATCCCCTCCGGCCTTGCTCCACTGCCCGTCTTCCCACGTCGCTGCATGTGGATCTTCCATAGTTCTTTGCCCAAAACATAGCTCGTCCAGCGTACTTTCCATATTGCATTCTCGTCCTCACACCGTTTTAGACAAACACAACTGTGTTGTTATCTTCCCTTAGGGCAAGGAATATGCTTCTTTTATGTCGTCGCATGTGTCATCAGCTGTTATTGGCCAGTAATTGTTTCCTTTCTACCTCTTTTTTGCAAACAGGGCTATCCATTTCACCTCGTTGCTATTGCGACCTTTTGGTGAACTGCACAAATCACTTTTTTCTTAAGAGTGTTTTGTGCAGTTATACTAAAATGTCACATGGGCAACGTCTCTACATTTCAGTGCGACTGCACAAAGGGAGATTGGTTTTGCTCTATCCTCCTCATCCAACTCTGAGCCTAATCTACTCCAACTAGTTAGTCTTAAGAGAGACTGCAAAGGTGACCGGCTTCTATTTATGTGTTTATTGTTTCATCAGTAGTCCTCTATTATCGTAATCACACTTAATATCTTTGGAACAGGGACGCTCAGCTCTATTTTAGTGGAACTGCACAAAATGATCGGAATGTTGCATGCTCTAGACAACTACTTTTTTCCCAAGATGCCTTGTTGATTTAGACAAAGCTGGGGGGACGTTGCTGCCAATGAAAGCATGGATCAATTTTAGTTTAACACCTTCTCACAACTCTGTCTTCAGTTGTGATGTAATTATTAGCTCTGATCTGTTAATAATTGACATGCATTAGCAAGGAAGTTAGTTTTTTATTGTTTTTGAAAGAGCATCGATGGCAAGACACGCGAAACAGAAGCTGAAAGCTCACACCATTGTACAATTTCATGTCTCGCTGGAAAATTATTTGTATAGTACGTCAATTATGTAAACAAATGATGGAAGCTTGATAGCATTGCCAGAAGCCTCTTCATCTTCCGGGTCCATGTGCCATGCACAAAATTATACTCCTTCGTTCCTAAATATTTGTCTTTTTACAAATTTCAAACGGGCATATTTTAGAGTGTAGATTCACTCATTTTGCTTCGTATGTGTACTCCTTTCGTTCCTAAATATTCTATTCGTCTTTCTAGAGATTTCAACAAGTGACTACATACGGAGCAAAATGAGAGAATCAACACTCTAATATATGTATATACATCCGTATGTGCCAGTCCATTTGAAATCTCTAAAAAGACAAATATTTGAGTAGTCACTCGTTGAAATCTCTAGAAAGACAAATATACTCCGGAGTATATTTAAGAACCGAGGGGGTAGTGCACAACCGCATGGGAGACTCAGCCCGGTCGTTGCGCCGCATTAATAGTGAGTAATGAGCAGTCAAATCATAAGCCCCACCTTTCCCACTGTAAGTTGCTTTGAAGAAGCAACCATCAATACGCTCTTCTTTGAATCCGCTCGTACTACTCCATCCGTCACTGTTTATACAGCGCGCTTCGGAAAAAAGAAAAAAGATCTGTGGGACAAAGGCGACTAGCGATCGGCCTAAAAAATAGCATTGGTAGTTATAGCACGGCGTATATTACTAGAGGGAATAATGCGTACAAACATGCATGCAGTGCTTCCACCCCGGGTACACACATGCATGCACTTACTCCACTCTGTAGTTACATGGAGAGAAAATTGTGGACTTGATTGCGGTTACCACGCCCTAATTAATTGAGCATTAAACCAAACGCGTCTAAAGTCTGTCTGGTGGTGGAAATGCATTGAGAGAAATGCATCATAATGAAGCGCGCCCTATAAACTGTGACGGAGGGAGGAGTAGTATGAAGGTTCAAAACCAAGTACGCGTATGGCCAATCGGTCAACGCACCTCCTCTCGGCATATCACTGACATGTGGGACAGGAGTGTGAGCAAACCGATCTCAATTGACAGAAAAGAGCCAACCCGCCGTTCCTTGAGAGAGACGAGGAGCGAGAACACACAGGCGGGTTCGCATGGAGGCCAAGATATATTCGAGCATGGTTGGTTGATCGATATCATTCATTACATGTTGGGATGCCGTTTTCCGCCCTTCTCCGGAATAAATGTGCACTTTATCAGAGATAAAAAGAAATAAGAGTACAAACGCTCCACCATGTGGTTCTAGTAGTAGTACTACTCGTACTACTACGCTTGGCTCTTCGCCTCTTCGTGAAGTCGAACAATGATGGTAGTACTCTGCATGTTGGGTACTACAGTTTATGCCTCTGACAATCTGACACCGAATGGACTGATGCATGTCCACCGAGGGTAGGTTGCATTAGTCAAAAGGCGTAAGCAAGCTTCACCTTGTCCTGCAAGCTTCTCCTCATTCTGCGAGTTGACGGGACACACCAAAAAGTAGTGCTAGTCCATACTCCCTCCTTTCCGGTTAATATGGCATAATCTTTTTTGCAGGTAAATGAGAGAGCTTTATTCATATATAAGCATTCTTAGGACGATCAGCCAAGACACTGGTCACTAGGAAGCGAGGTACCCCGCAAAAAAAGAAGTAGGAAGCGAGGTGTTTCATCAAGCCAGCTCTCGGCCACATTCAAAGTGCAGCAAGCACGGTTCGCACGAAGATGCGCCGCAAGGTTTGCTGACCTGTTTACATGCTGAATAACAAAAAAAAAGAGGAAATATTACCGAGCGCTACTATTTGTAATAGGATATGAGCTAGAATTAAGCGAGAATTGTGGCGAGTGTTCCATGCAATCAACTTCCATTATCATATGCGAGAACCCTCGAAGAGAACCAAATGTGGTGAAGATTGCTTTATCACATTTTAAAATTATAATAAGAGTGCAGACGCTCCTCCATCCGGTTCCTAGTACTAGTATAGTACGTACCTTTATAGACTATATTAGTAAACTTTGCGCTTGGCTGTTCGCCTATTCGGGAATTCGAACAATAGTAGCACTAGTAGTATAGTGTATGCTTCTGGCAATCTGACACCGAATTAACTGTTGCACGTCCACTACCTGAGCGAGGGAGAGCTTGCATTAGTCAAAAGTTTCTCCTTGTCCTACGAGCCACCGTGCGCAAGTAATGCTAGTCCATACTGCCTCCTCTCGGATTAATATGGATTAATTTCGAACGAGATAAATACACTGTCTGTCACTGTATATTTGTAAAAATATGGTCAGTGGACTTCATAATACGCTCATTGCGCTCAATATATATATTTTCCGGTGTTTATACGGTCACTAGTGTCGTGGTCTTAAGTCTGACAGTAGAATGGGGGGTAGGTATGGAGAGGCAAGATCCTAGCTATGGAGTAGTTGTATATGCAAGGGATTTACGAGTTCAGGCCCTTCTCAGAAGAAGTAACAGCCCTACGTCTCGGAGCCCGGAGGCGGTCGATTGGATTATGTGCGTATGAATTACAGGGGTGCGAACCCTTTACACCGAGGAGGGGGGTGGCTTATATAGAGTTCGCCAGACCCCTCCGGCCCTCAGTTATGCAGGGTTTAAAGTACATTAAGACAGGGGGTTACTGGTAACGCCCTCATAAAGTGCTATGAAGACTATTAACGCTACTTAATGACAGACCGTTGCGTGCTGAGTGACTTTAGGTCTCTTGGCTGTCGAGTGGTTAGCTTCATGGTCGAGTGGCTATCTTCATCGTCGAGTGTCCTTGAGTTCGTCGAGTGGAGTCCCTCTTGGTCGACTGGAAGGCAGCTTCTTCTAAGGATGTCCTTGGGTAGGGTATCCTAGATAGGTCCATGACCCTATCCTAGGTACATGACTTCGTCATTAGCCCCCGAATGGATCGAGGTTCGAGTGAGGAAGGGGTTGATAATTTTGTTCGACCTATTTCCCGTGCTCTGATTATGTCGTATCCTGGATCAACGATTTTTCTTTTTTAGCGTTGGCATTAACTTTTCTTTCAGTCGCCTTGATCCATTCCTTTCTTCTGTCGAGTGAACTTTTGAACTTAGTGAACTTCCGAGCGACGGATCGCAGGAAATCTATTGCCTGACAGATTGATCTACCGTTAGCGGATTTTGTGGGATCTGAATTTTGGGAAGCGCGCGAAGTGGGGCGGACCGCGGTACTCGGATGGGATAAGGCGTGGATGCCTCAATTTCTGTGCCGCCTTTTTCGCCACGTATCATGCGTGCGCGACTGTTTCGGGATGTGACAGGACCGCCCGGGCCTACTTGTCAGCCACTCGGAAGCGTCCTTATATAAAGCACCGGGCGAGGGTTTTTGAACAGTGCCTTCTCATTCTCCTCTCTGCCCTCTTCGCCTCTGCCCGTTGTGCCTACTCTCGCCTCCGCCTATCCACTCCTCGCGTGCTTCGTCGGCGACGATGGTGAAGGAGAAGACGGCGGCCTTGGAGCGCACGAAGAAGGTGACAACGACGGGGAAAGCGAAGGGAAGAGCGTCCAGTCGGGGCGGATCTTCGTCAAGGTCCCGCCTGCCGCAAGGTTGGGTCCAAGGGGATTGGATCCGCTCGACCATCACCGAGGCGGATCTCAATGACCTGGCCAACGAAGGTCTGATCCCCCATGAGCCAGCAAGGCTTCCGGGGACCGAGTGGCAACCGCAGCCGCAGGAGGGTGAGTGCGTTCTCCTTGCCACTCATGTAGACCGTGGATTCTCTCTGCCGCCGAGTGTTTACTTCCAAGGTTTCTGAACTTCTTTGGGGTGCAACTCCACCATTTCACTCCCAATTCCATTGCCTATCTTGTTGCTTTCGTGTCCATGTGCGAGAACTTCCTGGGTTGTCGACCACACTGGGGTCTCTTTAAGCACATATTCACCTGTCACTCACACTCGGTGAAAAAGGCGAGTCCGGATGATGAGAGGACTAAGGTTATCCAGATGTGCAGGGGTCTTGGGATTCAGATGAGGAGTAAGAGTACTTTCCCGGCCATGACCCTTCCTGAGTCGGTCAGAGGGTGGTAGTTCACCTGGTTCTACTGCCAAGACGAGTTGACGCCGGGGCAGTCGACTGGTCTCCCTCCATTCTCCATGGACCGAGTGGACAAACCCTCTTCTCTGAAGGCGCTTCTTGAGGAGAAAGCTTAGGTAAAAATGTTGATGGAGCGCGTAGTCCAGCTCGTCCGGGACGGAGTGACGGGTATGGATCTTCTAGAGGTCTTCCTTAGACGGCGCATCCAACCGCTTCAGTACCGAGGCCACCCGATGTGGCTGTACTGTGGTATCGAAGACACCACTCGGGTCCATCCAAAAGCGGTCGACGACGCCACATTGGAGAGGTGGGTGACCGCAATCACAGGGAATAAGGACAACCCTTGAGGGGCTAGGAGGATCCCACCACTCGACTATACCTACACACCGGACACGATATGTCCACTTATCTCCAATTGTAATCCTGCTTTATTCATCCTGCTTCGCTGCGAATTGGTCGATTGACCTTTGTTTTGTTTTATTGTCTCACAGGCCACCACTGAGTTATACTCGATGCCCAATGGAGTGCAAACACCGACTGAGGAGGAGGAAGGAAGTGGGGGCGAAAGCCCGGAGGAGTGGGATTCGGATGCTGATGACGATGATGAGGGTGATGACTCTGGTGGGGAGGAAGAGGAGGAGGAGGAGGAGGAAGTTGTACCTCCTCGCTCGGAAAGACACTCGAAGCTTGTCCATGATCCCGCGGCCGAGCGTGGTAAGGGGGTCGCAACCGTCACGCAGTCGACCAAGCGACCTCGGACTACTTCTCCGGTGCCGACTGAGAAAGCTCCAAAGCAATCTCGAGTGGCGCCGTCGAAGTCGGCGAAGGTCTTGCCGAAGATGAAGATGGTGATCCCCACTATCTCAGGGTAATGGTGTAACTTGAGTTTGCCTGTTCCACATGAACTTATTCTTGGTCGACTCATGAGCTAATCGACTGACTTCTGGAACTACAGTGCTGCTACTTCTGATATCTCGGTCAGGGCTGAAGATCAGGAGATGGGGGATGCTGTTACTTTGAAACCTAGTATGACTCTTGTAGTTCCGTCTTCAGTCGATTGGCTTCTTGTCTCTAATTTTGATTCTTTTTCTGCAGGTTCATCTAACGTCGTTATCGACCTTCCCGATGACGACGACGAGGAACCACTAAGGCAAGCGTCTGCTGGCAAGGCGACTCAGGACGTGCCAGCACCCGAGACATTGGTCGTGGAGGGAGGGAATGTCACTCCGCCTACCGTATCCTTTGCGGTGCCGTTGACGAGTGCTCGTCCTTCATCGTCGAGTGCTGCTCAACCCTCGCTTTTCTCAACCCACCACGTCCCAGAAGACCAAGCTAGTGCTGCTAAAGAAGCAATACGCCAAGCGGGAGTCATGATGGAGCAAGTGAAGGCAATCCGAGAAGCCAGCCAGGCAGCCTATGACGCCAGTTCAGCTCTTCAGAGTAATGTTCAGGTCAGTCGGTCACCGCCTGTTCTGTTAGGATATGATATCTGAAAACCCTTCTTTCTGAAATTCCTAGAGTTTGTCCTACACCCACCGGGTGTGTCGATTGAAATTCCGGGTTAGTGGGGGCACGCTGAGTGCACCCACTGGGTGTAGTCCCCAAGGCTATGGTGGACTACTAGCAGTCGACCATAGTCTTTATGTCTTAAGTTTTTCCTTACTCGACTAGGTCGAATGGATTCATAGACCGGTGGGGGCACGCTGAGTGCACCCACTGGGTGTAGTCCCCGAGACTGTGGTCGACTGCTGGCAGTCGACTATAGTCTGAAGAACACCTCCCGTTTTTTTTGTTGGTCAACTGGTCGACTCTAACTGATAAAACTAGTGGGGGCACGCTGAGTGCACCCACTGGGTGTAGTTCCCGAGACTATGGTCGAATGTTTGTATTCGGCCATAGTCTTAGAAACGCTATGATTTTTCCTTAGCCACTCGAAAGTGAATTGTCTTTGACATCTGTCGATTGGTTCTTTGTAGAAATCCTGCGACCTTGCGGCTCGTTATACTGAGTTGGAGAACAAACACATCCAGCTCGAGCTTGATCTGAAACTGGCCCAAGAGAACTTAACGAAGGCGAAGGAGGAAGCTAAAGGTATGTTTGGTGAGGCCCTCGACGACTGCCTTTGCCTCTCGTTTTTTTCCGAATCTGATCTCACTGTAACTTTGCAGACAAAGTGAGGGATGCCCTGAAGAAGAAAGACCTTGACTTGGCTGAGATGCAAAAAGCGGCTTTAGAGAAGACCAAGCTCGTAGATGAGAAGCTGGCTTCAGTCACCAAGCTTGAAGAAGAAAACACCAATCTGAAAGCTGCTCTTGATGCGGCCAACAAGGAAGTCAGTCGACTGAAAAGTGATAAGATTGCCCTGAATGACAAGGCCAGTGAGTTGGCGGGAAAGAAGAACGATCTGGAGGCTTATCTGGGTGGACTCGCCAAGAAGCTATTCATCATGCTTGGAAGTAATCTTTTGTATCAAACAGGCATTTTAACTGTGATCTTTCCATCCGACTGTTGTCTTGACTCGGTGGTTGTGCTTGCAGAATTTTGCCAGAACTTTGAAGAGGAGACTGGTCGACTGGAAATAAACCTGGATCCCATCAACTCTCCCGTGAAAGATGAAATCGCCATGAACGTGCTCCGGCTTGAATCTCGCGTTGCTGCTGTCGTCGACTATCTCGCAAGGCTGAAGGTCGCAACTTCTCGCATCGACACAACACTCTGGCCAAGAGAGACGCTCCAGAACGACCTCGAGTGTCTGATGACTCGACTGAACGAGGTCCCAAGTCGAGTGCAGGAGTGGAAGAAGTCTTCTGCCAGGTGTGGCACGGATGTTGCTTTGTCTCTGGTCTGCGTTCACTTCAAGGATGCACGGGAGGACAAGCTGGCGGCCCTTAGGATGGCTAACACCAATAAGCATGATTTCCGATCTTTCATGGAGACCTTCATCGCCGCTGCCACTCGGATTGCAGATGGAATCGACCTGGATGAGTTTGTTGCACCTTCCAGCCCTCCACAGGAGGGGTAAAAAACTTCTGAGCTTGATACTTTAAATTTGCCTTGGTATGCCGAGTGAGTTTTGTAACCGACAAACCTTAACAGGCTTAGCGCCTGAGCACTTTCGGTTCCGTTAGGTGTTATCCGAACTTGGATTCGATGTTGAATATGTTTGCATTTGGTTTGAGGTGTCTTTTACAGGCTAAAGCGAGGCGCTCATTACAATCGACTTGTTCCCCAATACACTTAGGCAAGCACTGGGCTGCAGCTAAGCCCCCGAGTGGGAGGTCTGCTCTCCACTCGGTAGGATTTTCAAAAACTTAGGCGAGCACTGGGCTGCAGCTAAGCCTCCGAGTGAGAGGTCTGCTCTCCACTCAGTAGGATTTTCAAAAACTCAGGCGAGCACTGGGCTGCAGCTAAGCCCCCGAGTGGGAGGTTTGCTCTCCACTCGGTAGGATTTTCAAAAACTTAGGCGAGCACTGGGCTGCAGCTAAGCCCCCGAGTGGGAGGTTTGCTCTCCACTCGGTAGGATTTTCAAAAACTCAGGCGAGCACTGGGCTGCAGCTAAGCCCCCGAGTGGGAGGTTTGCTCTCCACTCGGTAGGATTTTCAAAAACTTAGGCGAGCACTGGGCTGCAGCTAAGCCCCCAAGTGGGAGGTTTGCTCTCCACTCGGTAGGATTTTCAAGAACTTAGCCGAGCACTGGGCTGCAGCTAAGCCCCCGAGTGGGAGGTCTGTTCTTCACTCGGTAGGATTTTCAAGGCGTACCTCTGGAGAAGGAGGTAGCAGTCGACCTGCACCTCGTCCTCCTTGCAGAGCGCATGTTGTATTTGTGGCGTAGCTCGGAAGGAGAGGGTAGCAGTCGACCTGCGTCTCGTCCTCCTTGCAGAGCGCACGTTGTATTTGTGGCGTAGCTCGGAAGGACAGGGTAGCAGTCGACCTGCGTCTCGTCCTCCTTGCAGAGCGCACGTTGTATTTGTGGCGTAGCTCAGAAGGAGAGGGTAGCAGTCGACCTGCACCTCGTCCTCCTCGCAGAGCGCACGTTGTATTTGAACTTAGGCGAGTGCAATCCTGCAGCTAAGCCTCCGAATGGAAGACTGGCTTACCACTCGGTAGGATTTTGTTTAACTTAGGCGAGTACTTGGACTGCAGCTAAGCCTCCGAGTGGAAGGCTGGCTTACCACTCGGTAGGAATTTCAAAAACTTAGGCGAGTACCTGGACTGCAGCTAAGCCTCCGAGTGGAAGGCTGGCTTTCCACTCGGTAGGATTTTCAAAAACTTAGGCGAGTACTTGGACTGCAGCTAAGCCTCCGAGTGGAAGGCTGGCTTACCACTCAGTAGGATTTTGTTTAACTTAGGCGAAACGGATTTCGCAG
>NC_057795.1:190867394-190882943 GCF_018294505.1 Triticum aestivum | reverse complement strand
GAATTTCAAAAACTTAGGCGAGTACCTGGACTGCAGCTAAGCCTCCGAGTGGAAGGCTGGCTTTCCACTCGGTAGGATTTTCAAAAACTTAGGCGAGTACTTGGACTACAGCTAAGCCTGCGAGTGGAAGGCTGGCTTACCACTCAGTAGGAATTTCAAAAACTTAGGCGAGTACTTGGACTGCAGCTAAGCCTCCAAGTGGAAGGCTTGCTTTCCACTCGGTAGGATTTTCAAAAACTTAGGCGAGTACTTGGACTGCAGCTAAGCCTCCGAGTGGAAGGCTGGCTTACCACTCAGTAGGATTTTGTTTAACTTAGGCGAAACGGATTTCGCAGCTAAGGCTTCGAGTGGGAGGCTGGCTCACCACTCGGTTAGGATTTTTTTTACATACTTAGGCGAATCAGATTCGCAGCCAAGCCACCCACTGGGGGATTGCTTTATGTGGACAAAAGTAATAACAATTACTAGGAAAATTATAAAGCTCTTGTCTTTGATAAATAAACTACAGAAGTACTTTTATTACAACTCATCCGAGTGAATACTTAAGTGTAAAAGGGGCGGAGAAGCTCCGCATTCCAAGCTCGGGGCTCGTCGATCTGATGCTCGACATTGTAGAGACGGTATGCTCCATTGTGGAGAACCTTGGTGACGATGAAGGGACCTTCCCAAGAAGGAGCAAGCTTGTGTGGTTTCTGCTGATCCACTCAGAGAACCAAATCTCCTTCCTAGAAGGCTCGACTCTTCACGTTTTTGGTGTGGAAGCGATGCAAGTCTTGTTGATAAATGGTCGATCGGATCAGAGCCATCTCCCTTTCTTCCTCTAAAAGGTCAACTGCATCCTGCCGTGCTTGTTCTGCTTCAGCTTCGGTGTAGAGCTCGACCCGAGGAGCATTGTGGAGAAGGTCACTCGGCAAGACTGCTTCAGCTCCGTAGACCAAGAAGAACGGAGTTCTTCCAGTCGACCGGTCGGGCGTGGTCCTTAACCCCCAAAGCACCGAGGGAAGTTCGTCGACCCATGCACCAGCCGCATGCTTGAGATCATGCATCAAACGGGGTTTCAACCCTTTGAGAATCAAGCCGTTGGCTCGTTCTGCCTGTCCATTCGACTGTGGATGGGCGACTGAAGCATAGTCGACTCGTGTGCCTTGAGATGTGCAGAAAGCTCTGAATTCTTCGGAATCGAAGTTTGACCTGTTGTCAGTGATGATGCTGTGCGGGACTCCATATCTGAATATCAATTCTCTGATAAAGCTGACAGTAGTACCGGCATCGAGGTTCTTGATGGGTTTGGCCTCAATCCACTTGGTGAACTTGTCGACTGCTACCAGCACATGGGTGAAACCGCTTCTGCCTGTTCTCAAAGGGCCGACCATATCCAACCCCCATACTGCAAAGGGCCAAACAAGTGGTATGGTCTTTAAAGCTGAGGCGGGCTTGTGTGACATATTGGAGTAAAATTGACATCCCTCACACTTGTCGACTATCTCCTTTGCCATTTCATTCGCTCTTGGCCAATAAAATCCGGCTCGGTATGCTTTGGCCACAATGGTCCGGGAAGACGCATGATGGCCACAGGTCCCCGAGTGGATGTCATCAAGGATTATTCCACCTTCTTCCGGCGTTATGCATTTCTGACCAACTCCAGTCGCGCTTTCTCTGTACAGCTGCCCCCTTATCACAGTAAAGGCTTTAGATCGGTGGACGATCTGTCGAGCCTCTTCTTCGTCCTCCGGGAGCTCTTTCCTCAAGATATACGCGATATACGGTACTGTCCAATCAGGAGCGATCACTAAAGCTTCCATGATCAGGTCGACCTCTGCTGGGACTTCAACCTCAGTCGGATCCGTAACACTCTTAGGTTGTGGAGCTTCGTCAGTAAAAGGATCTTCTATGACTGATGGAGTATGGATATGCTCCAAGAACACATCACTGGGGATGGCTTCTCTCTTGGATCCTATCTTTGCCAAATCATCAACCGCTTGATTTTCAGTCGGGGTATATGGTGGAGCTCTAACCCTTCGAATTTCTTTTGAACTTCCTCACTGCATTGCAGTATCCAGTCATGGCTAGGCTTCTAACGTCCCACTCCTTCATCACCTGATTGACCACCAAATCCGAGTCGCCATAAACCATAAGGCGACGAACGCCGAGTGAAATGGCCATGCGCAACCCATACAAAAGTGCTTCATATTCTGCTTCGTTGTTGGAGGAATCAAAGTGGATCTGGAGCACATATCTGACCTTATCTCCTCGGGGGGAAACCAAAACTACCCCAGCACCAGAACCATTTAACATCTTAGAGCCATCAAAGAACATGGTCCAATGCTCCGAGTGAACTTGAGTCGGCTGCTGTTGTTCAATCCACTCGGCAAGGAAATCTTCTATAGCCTGGGACTTAATGGATTTATTTGCCTCAAATTTGATATCAAGGGGAAGGAGTTCAATCAACCATTTAGCCACTCGACCAGTTGCATCTCTTTTGTGCAGAATCTCTGACAATGGTGCATCGCTGACGACTGTAATGTCATGATCAGAGAAATAATGAGCAACCTTCTTCATGGTCATGTAGATCCCATATACGAGCTTCTGATAATGAGGATATCTTTGCTTCGATGGAGTCAAAACTTCAGAGAGATAATACACTGGGCGCTGAACTTTGAAGGTTTTCCCTTCCTCTTCCCGCTCGACCGTAAGTACTGTACTGACGACCTGCCCTGTGGCTGCAATGTAAAGCAACAGAGGCTCTTTGCTGATTGGAGCAGCAAGCACCGGCTGGGTGGAGAGCAGAGCTTTTAGCTCGGCAAATGCTGCATCAGCTTCTGGAGTCCACTCGAACTTGTCTGCCTTCTTCATCAGTCGGTAAAGAGGCAACGCCTTTTCACCGAGGCGAGAGATGAATCGACTTAATGCGGCCAAGCATCCAGTAAGCTTCTGGACATCGTGCACACGCACAGGGCGTTTCATTCGAAGTATGGTGCCAACTTTTTCTGGGTTAGCATCGATTCCTCGTTCTAAAATGAGAAAACCGAGTAACTTTCCGCCAGGTACTCCGAATGTGCACTTTGATGGATTAAGCTTGATATCATACCTCCTGAGATTGGCAAATGTTTCAGCTAGGTCAGTCAACAGGTCGGAACCCTTTCGTGACTTGACCACGATATCATCCATGTACGCTTCCACATTCTGACTGATTTGAGTGAGTAAACACTTTTGAATCATTCTCATGAACGTGGCTCCGGCATTCTTGAGACCGAATGGCATGGTGATACAGCAGAAGCACCCGAATGGAGTGATCAAAGCTGTTTTGATTTTGTCAGGTCCATACAGACGGATCTGATGATACCCGGAATAAGCATCTAAAAAAGACAACCTCTCGCATCCCGCAGTCGAGTCGACAATTTGGTCGATGCGAGGGAGAGGAAAATGATCTTTTGGGTAGGCCCGATTGATATGTTTGAAATCAATGCACATGCAAAGTGAGTTGTCCTTCTTGGGAACCATGACGACATTGGCGAGCCACTCGGAGTGGTATATCTCTCGGATAAACTCTGCTGCAAGGAGTCGAGCCACCTCCTCGCCAATGGCTTTTTTCTTCTGAACGGCGGACCATCGAAGATGTTCTTTAACAGGTTTTGCTTTTGAGTCGACTCTAAGGCGATGCTCAGCCAGCCCCCTGGGAACACCCGGCATGTCAGCTGGCTTCCATGCAAAGATGTCCCAGTTCTCACGGAGGAACTGGATGAGCGCTTCTTCCTATTTAGAGTCGAGTGTTGTGGAAATATGGGTTGGAGCTGCGTTGGGGTCAGTCGGGTGGATATGAACTGGCTTTGTCTCCCCAGACGACTGGAATGCTGACTCAATGGCGGGCTTCTTGGCCCGCAACAAATCACTCAGATCTGCATTTTTCTTGTATCCTTCCAGCTCTACCACTGTTATCTGGGCATCCACAATCTTCGAGCCTTTCTGGAAACACTCTTCTGCCTTCTTCCGGCTGCCAGTGATAGTGATCACACCTTTGGGGCCAGGCATCTTTAATTTGAGGTACACATAACATGGTCGAGCCATGAAGCGGGCATAGGCTGGTCTTCCCAAAATAGCGTGGTAAGCACTCTGGAAATCCACGACTTCAAATGTTAGCTTCTCTTTGCGGAAATGCTTCGAGTCGCCGAACACTACATCCAGAGCTATTTGGCCGAGTGACTCAACCTTCTTTCCAGGAATGACTCCGTGAAAACTCATGTTGCTGGAGCTGAGCCTGGACATCGGAATGCCCATTCCTTTGAGCGTCTCTGCATACAGTATATTCAACCCACTGCCGCCATCCATCAATACCTTCGTCAGTCGAGTGCCTTCGACGACTGGGTCGACCACCAGCGCTTGCCTCCCAGGGGTCGCAATGTGAGTAGGGTGATCAGACTGGTCGAACGTAATGGGAGTTTGAGACCATCTCAGATAGCTTGGTGTCGCTGGGGCGACCATATTTACCTCACGGTTGATCACTTTCAGTCGACTTTTGCTCTCTACATCAGCAAAAATCATTAGGGTGGAATTGACATGAGGGTACCCTCCATCACTGTCCTCCTTGTCCTCGGCCTTGTCCGACTCCTTCTCTTTGTCCTTGGGCTGTTTTCCTTGAAACTGCTGGATTAAGAGCCGGCACTGGCGAGTGGTATGTTTCGGGTAGATGAAGTTACCCTCTACGTCTTTCTTCGTGTGGATGTGACATGGTAGATCCATCACGTCATTTCCTTCTTTATCCTTTACCTTCTTGGGGTTCCAAGATCCATTGGGGTTCCCTTTGAATTTGCCCTGAGTCACGGCCAGAGCCTCTCCAGGAGCAGCTGGCTCGGCCTTCCGCTTCTGCTTCCGACTGGAGTTTCCTTTTTCCGATTGACTCGGCTTATACTTGCCACTCCGGAGCCTGTCCTCTTCTTCACCGTTAGCGTATTTGGTGGCAATCTCCATCATTCAACTCAGGGTCATATCTCCGGTTCGACCAAACTTCAGGCTCAACTCTTTGTTCTCGACACCATCCTTGAATGCGCAGACCGCTTGATGGTCCGACACATTCTCCACGGTATGATGCAAAGTGATCCATCTCTGGATGTAATCTCTCAATGTTTCACTCGACTTTTGTACGCAGACTTGCAGCTCCGTCAATCCGGCCGGTCGCTTGCAAGTTCCCTCGAACGTCCTGACGAACACTCGGGAAAGATCTTCCGAAGTGTAAATGCTGCTAGGAGCTAACTGATTCAACCACGCCCTGGCCGAACCCTCTAGCATGAGTGGAAAATGCTTCATGGCCACCTTATCATTACCGCCACCAATCTGTACCGCCACTCGGTAGTCTTCAAGCCAAGTTTCAGGCTTGGACTCTCCGGTGAACTTACTTACCCCAGTCGCCAACCTGAAGTTGGGGGGTATCACTGCGGCTCTGATGGCTCTGCTAAAGCATTCTGGACCTGAAACCTGGACTCGGCTGCTAGTGGGCACATCTCTGTCATGGCCACCTCTATGAGCTCTATTCCGATCGACCAAACCTTGCACGATGATGGATCTCGCGTCAAAGCCTGGTTCTCTGGGGTCGACCGGAGCTCTCCGCCCAACACTGAGCTAGCGCATGTCATCTTGCTGCCGATGGGCATTAGACCCACCTCTCGGGGGAGGAGTGGGCACTCGACGCCTATCATCACGATCAAATCAGTCATCATAGTGGTCCCGCCGGCCTTCACGTCCCACGCGCCTCGGAGGTGACCTTGGGCTGTGAGCCGACTGAATAGTATCCGCAGCGATGGATCGACTGTGGATCCTGTTGCGCGACTGTGACACAACTGAATTCTGATCTCCTGCTGCCCAGAGCAAATCCCTGATCTGCATCAAGCCTCTTCCAGCCTCCGATTGAGAGGGCTGAATCGACTCCGCAATACGGGCTGCAGCTGCTAAATTCTGAATCGGGGTCCGATATACCTGAGTGGGTTTCAGAAAGAGCTAACGTCGGCTGGAGTCGGGTACTCGCTGCCGCGCACGCTCGTTGAGTGCTCGCTGGAGGTTCTCCAGTCGAGTGCGTTCAGCCAAGTTGGCCAAACGCGCCTCTTCCAAGGGACGAGCCTCGGGAGTTTCTCCTGCGATAGGAGTATGTAGAGCATCCATGTTTCGGCGGTGAAGATCTTCTCTTTGCTGAGAAGTGAGTGGCTCGGGCTGATATTCTTCGTGGGCCTGAGCGGGGTCGCCTCCATCGTCCATCCCGTCGATGCGGGGGAAACCGGGAGGGCTACGAGGCCCGTTGACCATCAGGACCTCCGCCGCTGGATCACTGCTGTCGCACTCAGATGCAATCTCTACGGAGCCAGTCGACAGATCGAACATGCCGTAGAGAGATTCGTCGGGCTCAATTGTCGCGACTTGGGTGGTGGCCGATTGGCGAGCCACTGTGTGTCTCACCCATCGCTGAAGCCTCGACCGACCAGAGCGCTTGCGCTGGCGGGAGACAGGGAGGGAGGATGGCACAGGAGTCGACCGATATGGGGTCGACAGCTGCCGCAGCAGGACGTCGCGGACACATGCCCGAAAGTGCGTTGCACCGCGGACGGGGAGCGCGTCGATGTCGAGTGGTGCCTCCTGGAGCCAAGCAGAGTCGTCGGCAATGAAAGCGAGCGCACCGAGACGGATCTCGCGGCCCTCGACCAGAATTCCGCCAGAAACCATGATGAAGGCGATCGGTCAAATTGCAAGTTCTCCAAAAAGTCACTAAGACACCTGCCCCAAGGTGGGCGCCAACTGTCGTGGTCTTAAGTCTGACAGTAGAATGGGGGTAGGTATGGAGAGGCAAGATCCTAGCTATGGAGTAGTTGTATACGCAAGGGATTTACGAGTTCAGGCCCTTCTCGGAAGAAGTAACAGCCCTACGTCTCGGAGCCCGGAGGCGGTCGACTGGATTATGTGCGTATGAATTACAGGGGTGCGAACCCTTTACACTGAGGAGGGGGGTGGCTTATATAGAGTTCGCCAGACCCCTCCGGCCCTCAGTTATGCAGGGTTTAAAGTACATTAAGACAGGGGGTTACTGGTAACACCCTCATAAAGTGTTATGAAGACTATTAAAGCTACTTAATGACAGACCGTTGCGTGGTGAGTGACTTTAGGTCTCCTGGCCGTCGAGTGGTTAGCTTCATGGTCGAGTGGCTATCTTCATCATCGAGTGTCCTTGAGTTCGTCGAGTGGAGTCCCTCTTGGTCGACTGGAAGGTAGCTTCTTCTAAGGATGTCCTTGGGTAGGGTATCCTAGATAGGTCCATGACCCTACCCTAGGTACATGACTTCGTCAACTAGCTCACCCTGACTGAGTATGTGTGTGCATGCACGTGTAGGTTGAGCACTTAGCGTGACCGTGTGTGTTCCATCGTGTGCTCGGACATGCACGCATTAGGGCGTCGCGCGCGTTTTTGCGTCCATGTGTACGTGTGACTGTTGCATACATGTAGGGGGAGTACGTGTAGGGGCCACTAAGGAGCAGTCAAATCACGCAGCAAGTTAGTCGGAAGAAGCAACCATCATTTCACTCTTGAATGACACGTATGCAATATAAAATGGTTGATATGGAGAGAAAAAGAAAACCACTATATATACACTAGCAGGAGCCTAATCTACAAGCCTTCTTGCTAAGTTTGCTCTCTTCACAAGCATAGAACAACGAGCCTGATCCCGCAGCTGGGGGAAGGGAACAATGTTCTGCATAGACGCGGTCGACATCGATGAGGGAGAAACCCCATAGTCGGTGCGTCCCAATCGGGGGTCACCGCGGTTTGGGCCGATGCCGCATCCCAACCAACCTTCTAGCTATAGCCCAACGTCCCAGGTAGTCCATCTTTCTTTTGGAGCCGGCTTGCTCCACTGCCTTAGCTCCATCTCCATGTCGATATTTCTCTACTTCTACCGGCTTCTACTTGTGATGAGTTTATGTCTCATGAACTAGTGCCAGTACTATTATTCTAATCACACTTCTTCAATATCTTTGCCATCAGGGATGCTCAGGTCGATTGTAGTGGAACTGCACAAAAGCATCGTATGATCCGAGGGTGCCAGCCGTCTTTCCTTCGACAGGTTCTACCTGCCAGGGAATTAAATCATGTTTAGGGTTTAGGGTTTAAGTCATAGTGACCCCATCAGCAGTTTTTCTTTCGTACATGCTCTCACAACTTTTTTATTTAGTTGTGAAGTAAATATTGGCTATGATCTGTGAATCATTGAGATGCATCAGCATGCGTGTTAGTTTTCCTTTGTATTTGATGGAATGTTGTAACGGGGCAACCTTGGAATAGGAATGAAAATGGAGTGGAAAGTTTCCATTTTTCCGGAGAAAAAATGGAAACGGAGAGAAACCAACGTTTCATTTCGTTGGATCGCGCCATCGAGCAAAACCAACGTTTAAATCACGTCTGTCGTGTTCGTGTCTCACCCTCCTCCACGGCTCAACCCCACACGGTCGCTCGGCATGCCACTCACCGCAAACCGAGTATATGATAACTTTCCCGCCTGCTTGTCGATGGATCGTGCCATGGAGTACTACTAGCACTACTGGAAGAGATTGACGAGTTGGGTGAGGACAGCTAGCTGTAGCACGGACTCCCAAAAACTTTTTACATGCATATTGTAGCCGGCTATTGCGACCTTTGAATGCGGAGCAGCCGCGTGCACCCGGAAGCGGCGCGGGCGACGCTCTCTCGGCCGGCTTGCTGCTTCAATGCCGGCGCCAGTGAGAGGTCGCGTCTGCTCTGGCCGGGCATGAATGCGGCACTGACCGTTTCGGGCGAGAAGCACGCGCGGGTGATGAAGAGGGTTCGGATTGGTCAGGACCGGCCGTGGCAGTGGTCCGGACGTGCGCAAACAAGAGATGTTGTACGTTAATATTGCTGCATATATAATTAACAACGTAAATAATGTGCCAGTTGGACAAATATGATTGGAGATGGAGATGGAAATGGAATTTTACGTAAACACGGATATGCATGTCTATGTCTATGTGTGTGTGCGCGACAACTCTCGCGACCTGGAAGCGGGGGCATGTTTTTGATCGAGTTTTCTTTCTTGGTACGTTAGAAAATCAGTTTGTCTAATTCACATCTAGATGTTATTTAAGGATATCACATCTAAGCTCCCACAAGTATATAATGTAGCAACAAGAAACAAAAAAAACTAGGACAAAAAAAAATAGACCACAAACAGAGTGGACATCAACTTAGATGTGACATAACTATGTCACCTCTAGATGTGTCCTAGACAGACCCTTAAAAAATTGTCCGCCAATTTTCGTTTCTTTTTTCCGGGAACGCGCGTATTCTATTTAAAACCACTGCTATGGAGAGATTTTTTTCTCCATTATAGCCTCTTGTTTGATAGAGTTTCTTGCATCTTGCTCTCTCACCCTCTCCATATCAAAACAAGATGACAGTGTCCAGTCTATCTCTCTCCTCACCGGTGGTCACAGATCCGGCCGAATCCCGTCCGCTGCGGGAGGTGAGGAGGTGCAGCATTGACGTTGTGTCCGTCGACGACGGGGGGAGCCGATGCGCACCGTCCTCTCGGAGCCGGCGCTGGCGCGGACGAAGATCCTTCGCGCCCTTGTTCGCTGCCATCATGTGGGCAGATCCCTCCCGCCCGCCTAAACGACATCTCGCCCACCTGAGGTATAACTTCTTGTACTGGTCCAGCTCCCAAGGTCGCTGCGTGCGGGTTTTCTTCTATGCGACTACTCCCCAGCTCCCCATGCATAGTAGCTAGGGTTCATCGGCTGGTCCAACATCACCTACTAGTACTATTATAGAGGAAATGCCACTTGAAAAGTTGTCCTGATTTATGCCTCGGTGGAGGTATACATGTTGTTTCGACAAAAAGTACATGGTGGTTGTGCGGTCATTGTCCATATGGTGGTAGTACTATCACTGGTTAAATGAAGAAATGCTTTTTTTTCTCGGGTATCCTGGTTTAGTTCACATCAAGATATAATTATGATGCTTCTGTTTGTTGGTGTACTTTTCATTAACCCTTTTTTATATTTTTGGAAACAGCGATTGCGTGTCTCCATACCCGGGCATGTCTTCCTCAATTTTAGTGGAACTGCACAAAATTGGATGGCCATTGTTGTTCCGCCTCACTGTCCTCTGCCACGTGGTTCTTCCTTCCTCGAGCTTGATTACTGAGAAGAAACAAACCACAGTGAGGATTTGTCGAACTTCATAGGTGCCTCACCCAAACTTGATGACAAATGGATGATGCATCACCATGATGACCTATCGATGCTCATGGTCGCGCCTCATGGTTGCGTTGGCTGGTGAAGCTGATTGATTTTCAATGAAAAACAAGATGTCTTCCATCAGTGCTCTTTTCTTGTTACGCACAAAGATGATATCCATCATCAGTTCACCTTGGTTGCATTGGAGACACAGTCGTCTTTCACGTTGGTGCAATTTTATCACACAATTGGCTATGAACCAAATGTTTCCTCGAAGAAGGATTGACGTTGGTACTAAGAGCATAAGTTTTGTATTGATTTCTAAGCCTTCTCACAACTTTTCGGTGTTTATTTTACCGGCCTGTTTAAACACCCAGCAGTCTCTATTAGTGTGATTAGCAGGCTTGTCCGGGGTGCCATGAATTTGGCACGAGCGTTCCAGTATGCGGTCTAGACTGGACGGTCCCTGATTGTTTCTTTTGAACTGCTTTTTCCGCTGACCGGATTTGGATCCGCTGAATCTGGAATTGACTGCCGTGTCTTCAGCGTTGTTGCCATTGTTCCTTCTCTTATGTCTATTGCGCTGTGGCTTGCCGTTATTGTCACGGACATCCGAGGTGCCGGAATATGGCGTGGTGCTACTGCGAGCCAACCAGCTGTCCTCACCCGCGCAAAAGCGGGTCATTAGTGTCGTGAGTGTTGCCATGGACTTGGGTTTTTCCTGGCCGAGGTGTCGGGCGAGCCACTCGTCACGGATATTATGCTTAAAGGCCGCCAGGGATTTGGCATCCGGACAGTCGACTATTTGGTTCTTTTTAGTTAGGAACCGAGTCCAGAATTTCCTGGCTGACTCTCCGGGCTGTTGAGTAGTGCGGCTCAAGTCATCAGCGTCCGGTGGTCGCACGTATGTGCCCTAGAAGTTGTCGAGGAACACGTCTTCCAGGTTTTCCCAACTGCCAATGGAATTTGCGGGCAGGCTGTTTAGCCAGTGCCGCGCGGGTCCTTTGAGCTTAAGGGGAGATACTTGATGGCGTGTAGGTCGTCTCCATGGGCCATGTGAATGTGGAGAAGGAAATCTTCGATCCATACTGCGGGGTCTGTTGTGCCATCGTATGATTCGATGTTTACGGGTTTGAACCCTTCTGGGAATTCATGATCCATCACTTCATAAGTGAAGCAGAGGGGGTGTGCGGCACCTCTGTGTCGGGCTATGTGGCTGCGCAGTTTGAATGAGTCTGGGTGGCTGTATTCGGCCCGGCCGAACTTGTTGATAGTGTATCCGGCGTGACGATCATCATCGTGTGTTGGGGCACGCCCCAGCAATCCGTAGATTGATCTTGGCTGTCCTGCTTTGTTTTCCAGTATATCTTGCAGGTCCTGCCTATTGCCCCGGGCCGTAGTGTATTGGCGTGGGGGTGCGGGCTGGTATTTGGGCTGATATGCCGTTTTATCCGGGCCACGAGGTGGCCGGTCAGCCGTGTGGCGCTCAAGTCCGTATTCCTCGGCTGCCAGGACTTCATTCCATCTGTCTGTGAGCAGGTATTGATCAGCTTGAAGCTGCTGCTGCTTCTTTTTCAGGCTCCTCGCAGTGGCCACGAGCCAGCGCTTAAAGCGCTCCTGCTCCACGGGGTCTTCAGGCACGCCAAACTCGTCGTCGCTGAGGCTAACCTCGTCTTCGGAGGGGGGGCTTGTAGTTGTCCTCCTCCGGATATCCGTCTGTCGCCTGTTCGTCTGGGCTGACCTACCCGTCCTCCTGCTCGGCCTGCTCGAAGGCAGGCTGATCTGGGTTGTATTCCTCTTCGGCACCATCTGGATTGTTTTTGTCTCCTGTGCTGGTACTGCTGGGTACAGGAGACGGTCTATTCTGCTAATATTAGCAGAATAACTATTCTGCACACCACTTCCGCACTGCATGCTGAACGCAAGTGAACGTCATTCTTTGAACCAAGTGTGCTGCAGTACTCTCACGAGTGAACTTCCCGTCGCAAAAAACTGCATGCGTTATTTTTTCGATACTGTTTTCGCTCTATTTTTTAACCGTTTATCGAAATGAGGCGTGTAATATACCGTTGAAAAGCAATGGATTAGGCGCAACTTCACATGTTGAACACTTTTCGAGATTCCACGCGGTTTAAGAGCAGTTTTGAAAATGGTGCGGCCCATGACGAGTGGCAGTGAGCATTTTTTCGCGATTTCTTCTAAACCGCTCGTCGGAATGAAGCAAGCGATACGCCGTTGGATAGATATCGTCGAGGCGCATCTTTTTCATATATAAATTTTTCTCTAATTCCTTACGGTTTAACAGCAGTTTCAAATTTACTAAATCGCGGAATTCTGTTTTTCAAAATTTTTCAAATTTTCGGTACTGTTTTCGCTCCAGTTTTTGAACCGTTTGTCGAAACGAGGCGTGTGATATGCCGTTGGAAAGCTACGAACAAGGCGCAACTTTCATATGTTCAAATATTTTTGAAATTCCTTACGGTTTTAAGTTAATTTTGAAAATCGTGCGGGGGACGATGAGTGGCAGCGGCCGTTTTTGGCGAAATTTTTGCAAACCGCTGGTCGGAATGATTCAAACGATACGCCGTTGGAAAGATATCAACGAGGTGCAACTTTTCATGTAGAACACACTCTCTAATTCTTTATGGTTTAAGAGGAATTTCGAATTTACCAAAATGCGGACACTCTGTTTTTCGCAACACCTAATTCGACGTGTGTACTTCATCCGACTGAAAACCGCACTGCATCAGACGAAAAACCGCACTGCATCAGACCTGTTAGAGAAATGCATGATTTCTTTTTTGTGGGACGTAAATTTTTGAAGACGAGGTGGAGTGCACTTCATGTCGAGTGTTGGTGAACCGCAATACTATGAAAAGTGAACCTCGGGACTACCGTAAACGGGCTGCGACACTACCAAAAGTGAACCGCTTGAGATTTTTCCAAACTCAATTGCATAGACCGGGCGAGTGGACCGCAGGGACTGAGCAAGTGAACCACATGTAACGAGAAGTGAGCTGCTTTCCGAGGTGCTTTTGTTTCGGATCACCAAGTGAACCACGAAGGAGTTTTATGGTGAACTTCGTGAGAGAACAAAGTGAGCTTCAAAACATACATATCCATTCATTATTTTTACATAGCCATCCAGTACATAGCAGAATCAATGACGGAGTACCCGACTGTACGACACTAGGCAAAGACTTGCTTATGCAAATTACCATCCATTTTGCTTACTACAAAATGAATTTCAAATGCACTAGGCAATACCCTTTTTCTCTTTGAGTTTCTCATAAACAACAAAATGAACTTCAAATGAACAACGATGTTCTGTCTCTTTTCCTTACTGAGTGCACTGCAATTGATTCCTAGAAAAAAACTATAAATGAGTGAGCTCCAAAACGGCAAATGTCGATGATGGTGTACAACAATATGGTCACGATGTCTTTTTGTCGGCGACGGTGTACTGCACTATGGTCACCATGTCTTGTGGGCTTCTACTGCCACTGAACTTCTGACGCTAGCGAGCGCAAGTAGAATGAGCATGAGAGTTACACTAGGTTCGCTGGATAGGGTGACCAAACTACAGAAACTCACTGCAAGAAAAAAAAGCCGCAAGTCGTGCACCACTGAACTGCACGCCACGCTCGCCCGCACACCAGCTCATGCTCGTTGGAAAATTGACATCTTTCACGAGCTGGAGCCTGGAGGCACCCAAACTGGAACCGCACTGCATTGAAATGCAACCAAAGTGTAGGTCCAAATTCTGAAAACGCAAAAAGTAAGCTTCTTGCCGCAGCGCACTGCATTGCCTTTTTGCCTGAAACAGGTGTGCATTGCACTCGTTTCCTCTTTCTTTTTGCTGGTAGTCTTTCTCTCTGCAAAAATAATGAAACTGGACTAAAAGAACAAACAACAGCAGCATGCAGTGCACTAATCTTTTTGACTGTTTGCTGGCGGTGAAGCAAAAATAAGCAAACTATACAGCAAACTCCAGCGGCAACTGAATCGCATGGGGCCATGGGGCCGCCGCGACCACCACTAATACTTTCCTTTTAGTGACCTACACTGAATAAAACTATAAAAGCGAACATCTCAGTGAGGCAAAATAAATAATGAACCTCAAACAAGTAATATTGAATTGCCAACTCTTTTGATATGTTAAACCAAAAAACAGTGTATGCTTCTAAAGCCTTTTTCTGTACGTATGTGCAGCAACATGTTTATCGCAAAATTCAGTTTGATCTTTGTTTGGGAGAAGCATGGAGAGGGAACTCGTGCTAGGTAGCCTCTGAACACCTTCAGGATCAAGACGACCGCCTCCATGTCCCGCGCTTGGCCGCAGGCGCACGGCCATGCCTCAGAGAGCTTGCTGGCGACCACGGCGATGACGAAAGGCCTCCGACTGGTGTCGGTGACGCTACTCCTGGCCGCAGGAACTGCAAGAATAGAGGAAATTAATGAATGGAAAATGCCAACCAAGCTAGGGCTAGCGTTGGTTAAGGGCACGCACATGACACAAGCAAAACGAGGCACGAGAAGAAACAAACCGTAAGCACTGGGCCGACGAACTACATAGTTTATGTTTTTATCTTACACATCAAAGAACAAAGAGAACTTCTTGAGAAACTCTAGACGAATGCAAAACAAATATCTGAAAAAGCACATGTGGACAGTGGGCTGCATGGGCTTGGCACCGAAACATAAATTGTACCTAATTCTACCTCATTAGTTAAGCGCACAAGATGGAGCAGAGAGCGTCCTGGAGCTGGCGAGGTGAGGCACGGCCGCCGTCGTGGTGGAGCTCGTCTCCACGGAACTGCACAAGACGAGCTACTGGACCGTGTTCCGGGGCAAATGAAACCGCTTGCCACCAGCAGCCGAACTGCAGAGCAGCGCTGCAGAATTTCAAATGGGCATGGGAGGAGACGAGGCACCGGCGAGAGGCCACCATCGTGTCTGAGGCGGAGGGTAGGATGGTGGATAGCCTTGCCTCGCGGCCATCACCTCTGCCTCCCGCTCCACCGCGTGCACCTCCCGCATCATCCCCACCCGCCAGCAGCCCGCACGCCGCCGGCTGCACCCTCACCGCCGCCTTCTCCGCAGACAAAGCCTGCCTCCACGACGCTAGTGAATCAGGCCCGATGGACGATGGTGGTGGTGGGGACGCAGAGGTGCGTCGGTCCCTCTGCAACCGGATCCGATGTGGGGTTTGTTGGCGGCCAGATCCGGCGATGGTGGCCCTGCTGGAAGGGCGCGCGACAGCGCGGGCCGACTGGAGGAGGGGCGGAGGATGTTGCCCAGGCTCGCGGCGCATCCGGGTGG
>NC_057795.1:190760235-190867007 GCF_018294505.1 Triticum aestivum | reverse complement strand
CTGCGCGCGCCGACGGCTAGGGGTGGAAGAAGGTGGAGTTCGTGGGTTGGGGTGGGAGTTGACCAGGAGAAGGTGGGTGAGGCTCGGCGGAGCTGGAGGTGTTATCAGAATAAGCGTTTTTGTTAGAAGAATAAGGTCTTAAGGGGTGTTATTAGAATAGACCCACCATATATATATCAAAGCAAGTTACATGAAAAAATTGCATATGAGCCCATAGTTTTTGTTATATTTATGAAATACGTATATATTTGTATGTAAAAAAGAGCATACTCAAAACATGGTACATACTACCTAAAAGTTAGTATATATACTACCTAATCATTGTTATATACTACATACTACACGTACATACTCTCGGTTTCGATAAATACTACATACAACATACAAAACGCAAGTGGTGGTAACTACCACTGCTTGTAGGAAACATTTGTCCTATATATATATATATATATATATATATATATATATATATATATATCATATGAGGAGGTGCCTGTCCACCGCCCCGTGAGCGGTGGTTCATGTTCTTCTCCTGCATCATCGTCCGTACAGTCGATGTCTTCGGAGTCGAAGTCAAGCACGTCGGTTAAATCATCGATCGTGGCAATGAAGTGGGTGGTGGGTGGGCAACGAATTCCTTCGTCGCCTGCTTCCCACTCGAGCCGGACATAGTTCGACCATGAGTCTCCTGACAAAGAGAGAGACTTTAACGAGTTCAGCACGTCGCCAAGGGGCGAGTGCTGGAAGATATCCGCAGCGGTGAACTCCATTACCGGATCCCAACCAGGCTCGGGAGCACGCGGACTGGAACCTACAGCCGGATACGAGTCCGGGGGTCCGGCGTCACAGGCTTCTTTAGGGGTGAGGCTTGTGTTCGGCACTACCGCCGATGAGTGTGCGGGCTGCGGGGAAGGGTCCATCCACCCGTCCTTGGGCAACGCAGTCTGCTCCGGATTTAGGTCCAGGGCCACTGCAGGGGTGATATCCCGAGCATTGTCCGACAGCAGGTCTAGGCCGTGCTCATCGTGACTGTCCAGCGCTCCCGGCACAGGCCCGAATCCATTAAAGATCAAGTCTCCGCAGATATCTGCCGTGTAGTCCAGGTTTCCGAACCTGACCTAGGGGCGAGGGGCGTAGCTGTCGATCTGCTCGAGTTAGCCAAGCGAATTGGCCCGTAGTGTGGAGCCGCCGAACACGAAGAACTGTCCGGGGCGAAAAGTCTCACCCTGGACCGTGTTGTTGACGATTGAAGGAGCCATCAAGCCTTGAAGTGATGACACAGAGGAACTCTCAATGAAAGCACCAATGTCGGTGTCAAAACCGGCGGATCTCGGGTAGGGGGTCCCGATCTGTGCGTCTTAGGCTGATGGTAACAAGAGGCAAGGGACACAATGTTTACCCAGGTTCGGCCCCTCTCGATGGAGGTAAAACCCTACTTCCTGCTTGATTGATATTGATGATATGAGTAGTACAAGAGTAGATCTACCACGAGATCGTAGAGGCTAAACCCTAGAAGCTAGCCTATGATGATTATGATTGTGATCGTCCCTCTAAGGACCAACCTCTCCGGTTTATATAGACACCGGAGAGGGCTAGGGTTTACACGGAGTCGGTTATAAGGAAGGAAATATAATATCCGAATCGCCAAGCTTGTCTTCCACGCAAAGGAGAGTCCCATCCGGACACGGGACGGAGTCTTGAGTCTTGTATCTTCACACTCCAATAGTCCGGACAAAGTATATGATCCGGCTGTCCGGATACCCCCTAATCCAAGACTCCCTCAAATATCTTCCACCACACATTAATGATCCATATGTTGAGGACGTGGATGATGGACATGAAGTTGAACCTCGAGAAGCCCTAACCTCCATCATGCCTCAAGTCGCCAGTCGTATTGATGTTGACAAAATTCTCACCGGCATATCGGAAGGTAGAGTCACTCGTAAACATTTAACAAAATTTTGTGCTCACTTCTCGTTTGTGTCTAGTGTTAAGCCCCTCAAGGTACAAGATGCATTGATGGAAAACAATTGGCTCATGCTATGCAAGAAGAGTTGAACAGTTTTGAACGCAACCAAGTGTGGTCATTAGTCCAGAGGCCTACTACCGAGCACAACATCATTGGAACAAAATAGATTTTCAAGAACAAGCAAGATGATAATGGTGTAATCATCCATAACAAGGCAAGGTTAGTGGCACAAAGGTACTCACAAGTTGAAGGTTTGGAATTTGGTGAGACCTTTGCTCCCGTTGCCTGTCTTGAATCCATTCGCATCTTACTTGCTTATGCTACTTTCAATGGGTTTACTTTACATCAAATGGATGTGAAGAGTGCTTTCCTTAACGGTCCTCTACAAGAAGAAGTATATATATCACAACCACCTGGGTTCGTTGATCCCAATCACAAAGACTATGTCTATAAACTTCATAAGGCTTTATATGGCCTCAAACAAGCACCTCGTGCTTGGTATGATCATCTTAAGAAGTTTTTACTTGATGATGGTTTTATGAGAGGGGTGATCGATCCCACCCTTTTTACTAAAAGGGACAAGGGTGATTTGATCTTATGCCAAATCTATATTGATGCTATCATTTTTGGTTCTCCTAACATTCATTTGTGCAAGAAGTTTGCGGCTTCCATGACCAAGAATTTTGAAATGCCACTCAATGCGGATTTGAAGTTCTTCCTCAGATTTCAAATTCAACAATTTCAAGAAGGAATTTCTTGTCTCAAGCAAAATACCTCAAGGATATCCTAGAGAAGTTTGGTATGTCCGATGCTAGTCCATGTATGACACCCATGCTAGCCAAAATTGTACTCACTGAAGACACAAACGGTATCCCTTTCGACCCATCTAAATACCGCTCTATGATTGGTTCATTGCTTTATCTTTGTGCATCTAGACCAGACATCATGTTTAGTGTATGCATGTGTGCTAGATTTCAAGCTTCCCCTAGGGAAGTCATCATAAGGCGGATATGCATATTCTTAGATACCTTGTTCACACCCCAAAGTTGGGTCTATGGTACCCCAAGGATGCTAAGTTTGGTCTCACTGGGTACACGGATGCGGATTGGGCCGGAGACAAAGTGGATCGTAAGTCCACCTCCGGTGCATGTCAATTTCTTGGACGCTTCTTGGTAAGCTGGTCCTCGAAGAAACAAAATTGTATGACCCTCTCCACCGCCGAAGCAGAATACATTGCAACCGCCAGTTGTGCAACTCAACTACTATGGATGAGGCAAACTTTAAAGGATTATGGTATCACCTATAGACATGTGCCTCTTCTATGTGATAATGAAAGTGCCATCAATATTGTTGAGAATCCCAAAGATCATACCCGCACCAAGCACATTGATATTAGATGTCATTTCTTGAGGGATCATGTGGAAAAGGGTGACATTGATATTGCTCATGTTAGTATAGATATACAACTTGTAGACATTTTCACCAAGCCATTGGATGAAGCAAGGTTTTGTCAACTTAGGCATGAACTTGGTATCTTGGAGCTTGACAACATTATGTGAAATCTAGTACTCATCCATGCATTTACTTCATGTCTTGTCTAGATGTAGGCATGTATCTAGGGGGAGACATTCAACTCATGAGTTATCTCACCCTATATGATGCATAAATAAACCAAACACTCTCAAAGTTACTATGTTACCACTTTGTGACTTGGTACTTTAAATGATGAAGTTGTGATGTTGGGCTCAAGGTTAAAATCTTTGCAGTACCAAGTCACGTATACTCAAACACGATGGACTCGTCCACCGCCCTCTCTTAGAGAGGCTAGACTTATTCTTAATTTTGTTTTCTGTGTGTTTGTCCGGTGTTTTTCTCTCTATTTGAGTGTTCTCGTTGTTGCTCTTGTGCTTTGCCCGTAGCTCAGGTTCTACCCAAGCCTCTCTCATCTCGAAACCATCTGATATTTTTCTAGTGCACAAGCTTCAAATCATAACCATATAAATGTTGATGTGGTGTGTGGTGGTCTTGGGAGATTTCGGACTCCCTCCCTCTAGTTCTCAGGAGTTCAGAGAGGTGGTAATCTCTCTGGATATCCCGGAACTTCCGGGGTGTGCCCGGAAATTCCGGCCGCCGGAACTTCCGGCCTTGCTCGGAACTTCCGGGCGTCGCGGGTCGTGGGCACTTATTATCGGCAGGGGATAACAAAGGGGTCTTTTTCCCCTTCTCCCCTGTTCCACTGCTCTCTTTCCCTGCGGCGCCCCTCACCCTTCGACGACTTTCGGGTGAGCTACGGGCCCCCAGAACCTCTAGCTCTGTTGGGGATATAACTATTTGTGTAAGCCGCCCAGGAGGGGCTGGGTTACGCAAAGAAGACTCACCAGAGAGAAGCCCAAGACCAAGCATGAAGATGGCGGTTCAATAAAGGGCTTAAGGCCCACAGGCGACTTAAGGCCCGTTGTAGTAAACCGCCATAATGGCTTGACTTGTATCATAAGGTAGATTTAACTAGTCACCGAGCCGGATACTGTTTATAAGCCGGCCGGGACTCTGTAAGCCACAGGGCGTCAACCCGTGTACATAAGGGGACAACCTGCTAGTGGCTTAGGGCAAGAAACAACTCATCGAGAGCCGGGCATAGCGTATCTTGCTCCCTGGTTATCGAAACATCAATACCAACCCAACTAGACGTAGGCCTTACCTTCACCGTAAGGGGCCGAACTAGTATAAAAACCTCTCGTGTCCCTTGTTCCGATTAACCCCTTCAAGCTTCCTAGATGCGATGACTCCACAACTAAGTCCTTTCACGAGGACATCTGACGTGACAATTCCACAACAGTTGGCCCCCACCGTGGGGCCAGCACACGGTGGATTTGAGTTCTTGAAGGGCAACTTCGAAGGGCTCAAGGGATACGTAGTGGGCCGGATGACCAAGAGTCATCACAGCAAGATCTACATCGACGATGAAGGCTGGGGTCCCGACGCCGGCTCAATTGAGTACGAGTACCGGGTCCTCTTCGGCGGAATCCATGTCTTCATCGGCCAGATCGGTGAGCCGGGCCCTGAGCTGGACAACTGCACCAACCTCGTCGAGACGGCTCAGCGTGTGAGGAAGACCCGAATTCAACCTGTTATGAAGCGTGCCTTCATGGGCTGCATCCACGGAGAGGAACTCTCTGAAGGATCTAGAGATGGTGGCCAGACGGCCGCCCTCTCAGACGGTGATTCGTCCGCCGGCTCAACAGATTCGTTATACCAAGTGCAAGACGGCGTGCTCGGGGGCTGTTCCGATGGCACCAGTATTCCGGACCCCTGTGAGCCGCCAAGATGGTCTGGAGTCTTTATGGCTGGGACTCAGCCCGACTCAAACTCTATAGCTGCCGCAGCAATAACTTCCAGGATAGGACCAGCCGGGGCAGGCGGCCCCGTGCGCCCGCCAGCTCAGGTGCTGATAGATCTCATGGACAAGCTCACGACCCTGTTAACCACATCGGTTATTCCCGCAAATAAAGATGATCATTACGCGGAGGTGGCACGGGTGCGTGAGGAAATAACTCAGGCCTAGGAGGCCTTGGCGGTTGAGGACACTAGATTAGCCATAGAGCGGGCGGCTTTAGACGCCTGGGCGCAGCGGCTACAGCCAGAAGCTTACCAGCTCACGATGAGCTTAAACACATCCAATGAGGTGATGAGGAGGAGGCATCAGAAAACCCAGTCCCGTTTACCTCTGAATTACGACCCTTGGGTTCTTTTTGCTACACCCGGAGCCGGCCCAAGTAACCCGCCAGAGGCCAATCAGCTTATGACAGCCGGAACAGGAGGGCCGGCTCAGCCTCGAGAGATGGCACCACCTCATGTGAGCATGGCACCGCCGCGTTATGTACCGATACCGCCGGGTCACTTTTCCAACCCCATGGAGAACTTAATCACGGCTTCAGCGTGTTTGGTGGCTCTTCCCATGGACGGTGATGACCCGACAGCAATGGAGACCCGGAGGGTCAGAGAACTTCTCCAGACGGCCTTAGCTCAGCAAGAGACCTATTCTTACAGCCGGGACAGAATTCATTCAACTCCTCTGCCTTGGTTAGCACCGCCTCGTCAGAACCGGAGCCCAAGTTACAGCAGGCACATGGAGTCTGAAGCTTTGTCAAGCAACAACCAACGCCGTAACCAGCCTGGTGGCTATAACTCGGTGCAAGACCGAGTACGTCAGGAGAACGAGCGGGCGGCTTAGCTAGCGGCTCAACAGACGGCACATCAAGATTTTCCGGAGTATCCAACGACTTCCGTTGTGGCGGGAGTAGCCACTAGAACCGGCGGTGTTCCTTGTCTGGTACCGGCTTTGCGTAATGTGCGTTTACCCAAGGACTTCAAGGGACCTCAAAAGGTGCCGAATTACACGTCCGACTTGCAGCCTGGAGCTTGGATTGAAAGCTACGAGATGGCTATGGAGTTATTGGAAGTCAGCGACACCGCGATGGCTAAGTACTTCACCATGATGTTAGATGGAACAACCCGGTCCTAGTTGAAGGGTTTGCCACCCAATTCCATTGGTTCATGGGCAGAACTGAAAGCCCGTTTCATCCAGAACTTCAAAGACACTTGTAAGCAGTCTATGTCAATTGTGGACTTGACAAATTGTAAACAGGAGGAACGTGAATCTACGACTCATTGGGTACGCCGGGTCAAGGAGATAATACATTCATCTGACAAGATGGATGCCGGCTCTGCAATCCTCATGTTGGAGAAGAATTGCCATTTTGACCCGCTGAAGCAGAAATTGGGGCGCCTTAAGCGTGATTGCAATGATATGGGTACGCTGATGGTGGCTTTAGTCAAATATGCCGATTATGATAGTACCAAGGATCCCGCGTGTGATGAGGAAAATACCAGGAAGGGAAAGAAGAACGACAATGAAAAGGGTCAGCAGCATAACTCGATGAATCAAGGAGGCAATAAGCGTAAGGCGGATGGTAACCCGGATTTTGTGGCCAATGCCAATGCACAAGGTAACAATCAGAGACGTAAGGGTAAGCCGCGTCGATCCGGCGAGTCAGGCCCATCTCTCGAGCAGCTACTCAATGAGCCCTATCCGAGACATGGCACCATGGAGCGGCCCGCCACACACCTGTGGAAAGATTGCGCGATCATGAAAGCGTTTAAGAATTCCAACAACTTTGATGGCAATAATGGGTCTGGTGGCGGCTCAGGGGCTGGTGGTTTTCATGGCCCGGGTGGCGGCTCAGGTTCTGGCTTTCAGGGATGTCAAGGCGGCTATAATCAACAGCAGTCTGGTTAAGGAGAGCAGCAGCAACAACAACAGTCGGGTTATCAAAGCAATCCGAAGCAGTTGAATAGTGGGCAGTACCACGTGTTTACCACTAGCTTATGCAAACGCGACCAGAAGGTTCATAAGAGGGCCGTGAATTCTGTTGAACCGGCAGTTCCTTGGTACTTGAGGTGGTCAGAACAGCCCATTGTATGGAGCAGAGAAGATCACCCTCCACGGGTCGATAACCCGGGCCAGTTGGCCTTGGTGGTAGCGCCTCAGGTTGGTGGATATAAATTCACTAAGATACTCATGGACGGAGGTAGTAGCATCAATATCCTCTATTATGAGACCTTTCGACGCATGGGGTTAACTGATAAGTATCTGAGGACATCCAACACTGTTTTCCATGGAGTGGTTCCTAGTAAGTCGGCTTACCCAGTTGGCAAGATTGAGCTGGAGGTGGCCTTTGGAGATGAATATGACTCCAGGGCGGAGAAATTGACGTTTGAGGTGGTCAAAATCAAGAGCCCGTATCATGCTCTGTTTGGGCGGCCGGCTTATGCTAAGTTCATGGCGTGACCGTGTTACGTTTATTTGCAGCTCAAAATGCCGGGTCACAAGGGCACCATCACTGTGCATGGAAGTCTCAAGGTAGCGTTGGAATGTGAAGAAGGGGACACGGCTTATGCTGAGTCTGCCTGTGCAGCGGAAGAGCTCAAATTTTATCAAGATAATGTTGACCCAGCGGATATGACCTCCCTGAAGAAACCAACTACAGAGCATGACCCGGCGTTGAAGTTTAAATCGGCTGCTGAGACGAAGCTGGTTGACTTTACCCCAGGTGACTCTTCTAAGCAATTCAGCATCAGCAGCAATTTGGATCCCAAATAGGAAAGCGCGCTCATCAAGTTCATCCGTGAGAATCGGGACATATTTGCATGGAAACCTTCTGACATGCCGGGTGTACCGAGGGAACTTGCTGAGCATACTCTCAATATTGATCCAAAGTATAAGCCGGTCAGGCAGTTTCTTCGACGTTTTAACGAAGAGAGACGGAAAGCTATTGGAGAGGAAGTTGCCCGGCTCTTAGCGGCTGGGTTTATTATTGAAGTTTTTCACCCAGAGTGGTTGGCTAACCCGGTGCTTGTCCTCAAGAAGAATGGCACCTAGCGGATGTGTGTGGACTACACGGACTTAAGAAAAGCCTTGTCCGGCTGATCCCTTTGCTCTCCCCCGTATTATTCAAATCATTGATGCTATAGCGGGTTGTGAATGTTTGAGCTTTTTGGATGCTCACTCTGGTTATCATTAGATCAAAATGGCAGTTAAGGACCAGGAGAAGACGACTTTCATCACTCCGTTTGGGGCCTTCTGTTATGTATCTATGCCATTTGGACTCAAGAGTGCTCAGGCGACTTATCAGCGATGTGTGCAGAACTGTCTACACGATCAAATCGGGCGTAATATTCATGCTTATGTAGATGACATCATGGTGAAGTCCGGAGAGAAGGAAACCTTAATATCCAATTTGAAAGAAACCTTTGATAATCTCCGGGTTTATAAAATGATGCTTAACCCGGCCAAGTGTGTATTTGGTGTACCTGCAGGCAAGCTTTTGGGTTTTCTGGTATCAAACAGAGGCATTGAAGCTAATCCGGAGAAGATTAAGGCAATTACCTCTCTAGCTAAACCGGCTTGCATCAATGATGTTCAGCGATTCGTGGGTCGTGTTGCCGCTTTAAGCCGGTTCATAAGCCGATTAGGGGAGAAGGCCCTACCGCTATATCAGATGATGAAGAAAATAGACACTTTTGTCTGGAGTGATGCTGCTGATGCTGCCTTTGAGGACTTGAAGAGACAGTTGTCTGAACCACCGGTTCTTGCGGCTCCCATTGATAAAGAGTCGTTGCTGTTATACGTGGCTGCCAATTCACGAGCCGTCAGTGTTGCCATCGTGGTGGAGCGTAAGGAAGCTGGCAAGGAGCATCCGGTTCAACGACCGGTTTACTACATCAGTGAGGTGCTCATTGAATCTAAACAAAGGTATCCACATTGGCAGAAACTCGTTTACGGAGTGTTTATGGCCAACCGGAAGTTGAAGCAGTACTTTCAAAGTCATCCTATAATGTGGTAAGTTCTGCCCCTTTGGGAGATATCATCCAGAATAGGGAGGCCACAGGACGAGTCGCCAAGTGGGCCATCGAGCTTGGGCCTCATGATTTGAAGTACATGCCACGTACTGCTATTAAGTCTCAGGCTTTGGTGGACTTTATCAATGATTGGACAGAGTTACAGGCACCTGAGGAGAAGCCAGATAACACATTGTACTATTCACTTTGACGGGTCCAGGCAGCTAGAAGGCTTGGGGGCTGGAGTTGTTTTAACTTCCCCTCGAGGTGACAAATTTTGTTATGTACTCCGGCTTATGTTTCAGTGTACTAACAATGCAGCTGAGTACGAGGCCTTACTCCATGGTCTCCGGATGGCCAAAGAGATGAACTTAAGCCGGGTAAGGTGCTTGGGCGACTCAGATCTCGTGGCTCAACGGGTGTCAGGCAAGTGGTATTCCAAGGATCCCCTTATGGCGGCTTATCATCATGAAGTAGATGCTGTGGCTGGTCACTTCAAGGGTTATCAAGTGGAGCACATTGATCGAAGGAAGAATGAGGCGGCTGATGCTTTAAGCCGGTTGGGATCTCAACGTAAGCCGGTGCCGCCTAACACCTTTCTCGATATTTTACATAACCCTTCTGTCAAGGTGCCTACCGAGGAAGAACTAGCGGTGCCAGACCCGGAGGCACAGCTGGTGGCATCTCTTCACGTTATCCCGGATTGGACAGTGCCATAGTTGGCTTATATGACCCGGGGAGAATTACCTGAGGATGAGACCTTGGCAAGACAAATCGTCAGGCGCTCCAAATCTATGACGATTGTTAACGGCGAGTTACATCACCTAAGTGTCACTGGGGCGTTTCAATGCTGTGTGTCACCCGCAGAAGGCCAAGAAATACTTCGTGAGATCCATGAAGGGGATTGTGGCCATCATGCCGGGTCAAAATCTCTTGTAGCCAAAGCTTTCCGTCATGGTTTCTACTGGCTGACGGCTCATGCTGGTGCGGAGGATCTGGTCAGTAAATGTGACGGTTGTCAAAAGTTCTCACGACGAGCTCATGTGCCGACTCAAGAGTTGAGGATGATCCCAATCACTTGGACGTTTGCAGTCTGGGGGCTTGACATGGTTGGACCTTTCAAGAGGTCTAAGGATAAAAAGACACATCTCCTGGTGGTAGTGGATAAGTTTACAAAGTGGGTTGAGGCAGAGCCAGTCAGTAAGTGTGATGCAGCCACGACAGTTCAATTCATGAAAAAGGTGACCTTTCGTTTTTGTTTCCCACACAGCATTATAATTGATAATGGCACTAATCTCTCCAAGGGTGCCATGGAAGAGTTTTGTCAACGAGAGCATATCCGGCTTGATGTTTCGGCTGTTGCTCATCCTCAATCCAATGGTCAAGCAGAAAGAGCTAATCAAGAGATCCTGAAGGGTATCAAACCCTGGCTCTTTGTCCCCTTACAGCGGACTCCAGGTTGTTGGGTGGAGGAGTTACCTTCCGTGTTATGGAGCATCAACACTACGCCTAACAGATCTACAGGCTACACACCTTTCTTTATGGTGTATGGTGCGGAGGCGGTCCTGCCAAGTGACATTCGGCACGATTCACCCCGCGTGGCGGCTTATGTTGAGGCTGACAGCGAAAAAGCTCGTCAGGATGCGCTTGACTTCTTGGACGAGGAGCGAGACTTGGCAATAGCCCGCTCAGCGATTTATCAACAAGACCTGCGCCGCTATCACAAGCCGCCGGGTTAGGAGCAGGACCTTTCAGGAAGGCGATTTGGTGCTCCGGCTCATCCAGGATCAGTCTGACATGCACAAGCTATCCCCACCTTGGGAAGGACCCTTTGTGGTCAGCAAGAATTTGCATAATGGATCATACTACCTCATTGATGTTCGAGAGCACAAAGACTCACGTAAGTTGGAGGAGGAGACCCGCCGGCCATGGAATATTGCTAATCTCCGGCCTTACTATAATTAAGCCACCGGCTCTCAAGATGTATATATTTTGACAATGTATATATTATATAAAGAAATAAAACATGACCTCTGTCCTTTTTGACACTCAAAGGTTTATGTGTGTTCTTTATCAGGTGGTGGAAACAACCAATAGGGAGCGGATCACATTTGAATCTGGCTTTCCCTTTGGGCTGGCTTATGATCATATCAGAATCTAGCCATGGTCACTTGGGGGCTTCCTGTTCAAACATAGGTTGTATTCGAACCAAAGAGAACATAGCTGTCATACCCACTTGATCGGCATATTGCCAAACCCACTTGGGGGCTTCTTGATTATATTTGAATCACAGCTTAACCCCTTTGGGTCTGACGTGGATCGTATTCGAATCAACATCATTAAACAACTCTTATGGTCACTTGGGGGCTTCCTATTCAAACATAGGTCGTATTCGAACCAAAGAGAACATAGCTGTCGATACCCACTTGATCGGCATCACCAAAGCCACTGGGGGCTATATGATCGTATCCGAATCTTAGCTTAACCCCTTTGGAATGGTTTACTGATCGTATTTGAATCAGAAGCCTGTAAATGTTGTTTATCATCCAACAAAGGAATAAATTATTTTGACTATCTTGAGACCTTGAAAACATTATGAGATGGTTTTTCTTCCGGTTTAATATTGATTACCCCAGGTTCTTAAGTGCCAGGTAAACATCATATGAATGGGGAAGATTATCAAAGGGATCGCAGGTATGCTATTATATTTAACAAATATAATCATAAACCGGCTTGTATATGATGTCTTTGGGTCATGTTCCGGGTGATCAATACTTTATGTAACCCTCGTTGCGATAAACCGCCGAGGAAATTTTGCTTGTTTTATGTGCAGGATAAGGCAAAGCAAATTTAAATGTCAAGGAAATAAATGATCAACATAAGCCAGAAATATATAGCAAATGGCGGCTTACGAAAGTATTAAGCACCAGGAACATGCGCGAAGGCATGTCAAACACTGAGAAGTTTTTTACTAACCTATTACAAGACTTCCTGAGTCTGAATAAATAAAGCATTGTTTTTTGCAAAAGTTGTAAAACGCCTGGCTATTCACTCCTTCGGCAGGCTCGAAGACTCCGGGTTATCCTTCTCCGCCTCTCCGTCGGTGGCTTTGTCCTGGAAGGTTGACGAGGCCCAGTCAATGCCACTCAAGGCTTCAAACTCAGCTTCATCATCTATTAAACCGGCTAGGTCCACTTCAGGGGCAAAAGTATGCTTACGCGTTGGAGGGATCAGGCTGACTTGGTCATATGGAATGTTGGAATTCTCTGGTTCTCGCTATCATAGCCCGACGAATACTTGGTAAGATCAGTATGATTCCCAATAAGGGTAGCCAGGGGACGCACGACTTTGACACAGGCAGTGAAATCATGATCATCAAATACAGTACCGTCCTCCTTCAGGCTCGGATATCCAAGAGCGAGGTCAGCCAGGTCAAGATCTGGCATCCATGCCTTTGCCCGGCTTAATGCGGCCACGGCTCCGGCTCTTGAAGATGCCCGCCTTAAATCCTGAATTCGTTGATGTAGCACTGCAAGATGCTTCAGCACATCTTGCAGGAGGCAAGGAGTGGTATTTGATAAGGCTACAACGGCCAAGGCACGTTGTGACCCGGAGTATAGCTGTTCCACTAAAGTGTAAACCGCCTTAAGCTTGATCAGCATGTTTTGCTTGAGGTTGGTACTCCTGGGGCCTGTGTGTTCACAAGCATAACAGTGACTCAGAGGTAACTATTACAATAGTCATTGGAAGATTACAATGTTTGAGGTTTTGCACAGTAACTTACCGAAGATGGCTGAGACCATTTGGGATATCTGCCGTTTAAGTCAGACAGCTCGGTTGTTGCCTCTGCAAGAGATGCTTCTGCTGTCTCGGCCCGAGTCACCAGTGAAGCTTTCTCATCAGCCTAGGCTTTCTTCTCTGACTCAAATTTTTTCTTCAATTTATCATTTTCAGAGACACTGAATTCAAATTTGGAGTTGGCCTTCTGAGTTTCAAGTTCTTGAGTTTTCAGCCGGCTCTTCAGGTCAGCAAGCTCCGACTCAAATTGACTTATGGTGGCCTGTATTGATACCAGGTTATGGTAAGGATCACGGTAAGTAACATTCAAGTCCCAAGCATTTTACAAGTAAAGATACTTGGAACTTGGGGGCTAATGTATGTTAAAGAAATTTTTAACCTACCAATCCGGGTCATGCATATTAAGTCCCAAGCATTTTACAAGTAAAGATACTTGGCACTTGGGGGATAATGTGTATCGCAAGTTCAAAGTATCATGCTATCACCGGGTTAAATATATTCTCTTTAAACTGGACAAACAAACAGTAAGCAAATTTTTTAAGTCTACATCATATTCATTCATAAGCAATAGACTTGGGGGCTGGTATAGTAAGTAAGATTCAGGAAAATAGCATAAGTTATACCTCAGATTTGTGCTGTATTTGTTTCACCATGTCAATTTCCAGGTCACGACTGTTGTGCACTTGATTCAGATAGCCCGAGACTATATCACCAATGCTTAAGTGAGTATAATCAGTAATGTCCTGCTTGGCCTTTCGGCGTCCGACAAGTTCTTCCTTGGCAGTACATTTGGCAAGGACAGTAGGCCGCCCCGGTTCAACAAATTGACTTTTCAAAAATTCAACTTCCGAGTCAGTCGTCTTGACCGGGCTAAGAGCCTCCGGGTTATCAGAGCTGTTGATAGCATCTTCGGCAGGCGGGTCAGAGGTTGGCACCGGAATGTCAGAAGCCGGTTCAGGCGGCGGCTGATGGGTGGAGCTGTCAGGAGCAGACATGTCAAGTGCCGGTTCAGTAACAATAGGGTCTTGGGATGGCTTATTTTTCCTTGCCCTCTTGCTGGGCTTCACTTGCAGGCTGTCAATAAAGGTAGAAGGATGAATAATAAAGCATAAGTAAGGTAAAGCCTAAGTAAATAAGGTTACATTACCCGGGAGCCATTTTGAAAGCCGGCATGTTTGATTTCATAGAATCGTCGGAGGAAGGAGAGGTATCCTGATAATTGGAGTCAGATGAATTGAGAGGTTGGCAAATTAAACCCGCCAAAGGTAAAACAGAACGTAAATCGGAGATAACCTCAGTCCGACGATTCCTAGTTACATCAGGTAAGCCGGAGGAGAGTTTTGCATCCTTGTTGGTCCGGGTCTGCCTCCGGTTTTCAAGCTATTGTTGCTTCAAAAGAAATTGAGGATCTTGATAAGCTAGAGGATGTGAAAATCTTACTTTCCGGGTCACCCTTCGGATTTTTTGCTTTGGCAAAGGCTCTGAGTCGGAGGAGATTATAGTTACCTCTTCATCAACTGCTTGACTGTTCCCCGTATCCTCCTGAAAGGATAGAATGTCATTAAAATAACAACAAAGGAGTTAAGAAAATTAAAGGATTACCTCTTCATCATCCGAAGAAGTGTCATCCAATTTGAATAAGTCGGAGGCGCTGGGTTTCTTCTTCTTTGAGGTTCCAGTCTTGGCGGCTTTCCTTTCACTCTTCTTGGCTGTCCTAGCTTGTTTGGGAGCCTCATGGTCATACTTGACCTTCCAGAAGTTATCATCGGCCTGTGGAAAAAGATAAGGAATTATGAGTACAAATAAGGTATAACATGAGAAAGAATATTTATTAAGATTGATAACTCACTGCAGGGGGCGGGTTCTTCTTGCAGAAGGGAAGTAAGCCGAAGGCATTACTAGTTACAGTGCCCTCCTTCAGCAGTGACTGGGTTGTAGCATCCACCACATCATCTGGTAAGTTGTCAGGACTATGACGCAGTGGATCATCCTTCTCGCCTGTATAAGTACACATTAAGCCGGAACAGCGGCTTAATGGAAGTACTCGCCAAGTGACCCAGACTCGGACCAAATCAATGCCGCTTAAGCGATTTCCTAAAAGAGCTTTGATCTTCTTGATGGTGGGGTTGAGAGGCAGACGCTCGATAGCAGTCAGTTTGTCTGCCAGCGGATGGTTGGACTCAAGGCGCAGGGCACGGAAGCCAGCCAGAGGGCTCTCATCAGCGGGTGAAGTATCCTGACAATAGAACCATGTCTGATTCCAATCTTTTGGATGACTCGGCAGTTCAGCGTAAGGAAAAAGGCAGTCTCTCCGCCGCTGAATCGAGATGCCGCCAAGCTCAAGACTAGGCCCGTTGGCACGTTCATTCTGCCGGTTCAAGTAGAAAAGCTCTCTGAACAAAAGCAGACTTGGCTCCTCTCCCAGGTACACCTCGCAAAAGACTTGGAAATTGCAAATATTTGACACGGAGTTGGGTCCAATGTCTTGAGGTCTAAGATCAAAGAAATTCAAAACTCCCTGAAGAATTTTGAGCCGGGAGGGGCAAATCCCCGGTTCATGTGATCCGTGAAAATTATTACCTCCCCTTCTTTGGGTTGAGGCCTCTCTTCAGACGGGTCAGGGGCACGATAAGACATAACCTCCTTTTTTGGCAGATGGCCAGACTTCACGAATTCAGACAGTTTACTCTTTGTGACTATGGATGGGACCCAATTGCAGGTCACAGGGGCCTTGGTTGCTTTAGGTGCCATGACAACAGTTGGCCTACGACAAAATAAGAGGTTCCAGTTCAATTTTAACCCAGGAGAAAATATCTTAATTATTCAGGTGGTGACTTAATAAGGGGCCTAATGATATAAGGATGACTATGCAACAGTATTTAAGCCGCTACATGTATCAAAAGCAGTTCAAACTTCTTAAGGTCATGAGAAGCAAGCAAGGTTCACATAGCAGTGTCATTTATTTAAGCCGGCTACATGGACAGTTGTGTTTAAGGGTATTTGACAGAAGTAGTTTTCCGGGTGATACAAACAAGTTTCATAATCTGTTACTATTATTTGAGATCAAAAAGCTGTTCTGACAAGAAAATTATCTAGACCTAAGATTGACACAGATGAAGATCAAGAGCTCGAATGGGGCCTCTGTGTAACAGAAAGGGATCTATCTGCGTTCAAAGTAGGTGCGGAAATCTACCACATCGGTTTTTACCATCTCCAAGATCAAGAAAAGCGGGGGTGATGGAATCTATGAAAGGGAACTGCTAAATAGCAAAGAACACGAAGAACTCGAAGGTCCTAATGTGGATCTAAGAAGCAGGAAAGAGGAGACTTACGGATGGAGGGTTGCAGCGGGGGGTCGTCGCGTTTCTCTGGTCAAACCAGGTTGATGCAGCGGCCAGAGTTGGTGAAGATGAGATCTGCGACAGCGGCGGCGGCAGAGCTTGAGCGACAGAGAAGCAGCGAGAGGAAGAAGACGACTGGAAGGAGGAGAATGGGAAGACCTAGGTCGCGCCTATTTATAAGGAAAGGATAACTGAGACGGTGCGAGAAACGAGGAGATAAAAGTTATTATCCAGCGGCCCCGACGCCTCGGTTTTTGGAACAATCAATAAAAGCAGAGATCCGTTGGAGGATACGGTGGAATAGAAAAAGAATTTAAGAAAGGATGACGTCACGGCGGGTTAACACGGATCCAAAAGATGACGTCATGGCGGGTTAAAGAAGACCTTTTGCACAGTCAGAAGACTGAAGATTTATTTTTTAAGGTATTTTAAGATTGACATGAACATGTTCAAATCAATCTGGGGCCTAATGTTGGGGATATAACTATTTGTGTAAGCCGCACAGGAGGGGCCGGGTTATGCAAAGAAGACTCACCAGAGAGAAGCCCAAGACCAAACATGAAGATGGCGGTTCAATAAAGGGCTTAAGGCCCACAGGCGGCTTAAGGACCGTTGTAGTAAACCGCCATAATGGCTTGACTTGTATCATAAGGTAGATTTAACTAGTCACTGAGCCGGATACTGTTTATAAGCCGTCCGGGACTCTATAAGCCACAGGGCGTCAACCAGTGTATATAAGGGGATGACCTGCTGGCGGCTTAGGGCAAGAAACAACTCATCGAGAGCCGGGCATAGCGTATCTCGCTCCCTGGTTATGGAAACATCAATACCAACCCAACTAGACGTAGGCCTTACCTTCACCGTAAGGGGCCGAACTAGTATAAAAACCTCTCATGTCCCTTGTCCTGATTAACCCCTTCAAGCTTCCTAGTTGCGATGGCTCCACAACTAAGTCCTTTCATGAGGACATCTGACGTGACAATTCCACGACAGGCTCCTTCTTCCCTTTCATCGTTCTTGGAGGGGATCTATCTTATCCACCATCTCCAAGGAGGAAGGTAACCTAAGCTTCTCTCTGCTCTCTGTAGATTCCTAGGGATTGTAGGCTACGCTTATGGTTCTAGAATAAACACAAACTTCACATCTCGAGTCCTGCATCCACTTTAGATCTGCAGTACTCCATGACTTTCACTTCTCATTGGTCGATCCATGTCTGTCCCCTGCTTAGATTCGGAAGGAGCCCTGCGACCATGCTGGTGCCCGGAACTTCCGGGCAGGCCAGACCTTCCGGCCTCGCTAGGGTTTCCATGTTCGGGCTGGGCCGGTACTTCCATTGGCCAGAACTTCCGGGATCCTCGGAACTTCCGGCTCCCAGAACTTCCGGCCTCCCCCGGAACTTCTGGCCTAAGCAGAGTTCTGTCAAATCTTTTCGACCAGTGAGATTCTTTGATTTTCTTTTTCCTTGAGGCTTGTGTACTTATTCTGTCCCCATGCTATTCTCTGTCTCTGTCAGCAGGAGGGTCTAGTTCGCCTGCTCACTCATGCAAGTTGTATGAACGGAAATCCAAAGCTAGGGTCAAGAAGACAAAGGCTGTTGTTTTGGGGCGGGAGAACATGTTTGACTGCCATCCTTAGGAAGATGTTGAGGCTGAAGATAGTGCATCTCCTCCTGCTACTCCCGTCCACTCCAAGAAGCAGAAGACTACTTCCAAGAAGGCCAAAGCACCAAATGTTCAACCTCCTCCTCCTGAGCCAGTCACCATGAAGGAAATGCCTGCACCAGAGTGGATTGCTCTGCGCCGAGTCAATCCCTATCGTCAAGACCGTGATCATCTGGCTGATTCCAAGTTTTAGACACTTTTCCAGCAACGCAACTATGATGAGATTTTTTCTTAGTTCGCCAACAAGTGTGTCATTCAAAAGAGTATCAACATTGCTCACTTTGACAAGACTCCAACAAATTCTGCTTACTTTGAGGGGATCCAGAACATGTGTGTGAAGCTCAACCTCCTTCCACTCATGCGCTTTCAATATTATGTGTCTCCACCTCTTGTGGCTCAGTTCTATGCCATGGTGCATTTTGGGACTGATATGCAGCGCACTCTTACTTGGATGAGTGGTAATGAGAAGTTCTCTGCTCCGTTCTCAGTGATGGCCGGGCTTCTGGGCTATGAGTATACTGACATTACTGTTAACTGTGGCTACAAGATTCATGACAAAGGGGTCTTCCAGGATATTCACTTGGCTGATTTGTATCCTCCATCCAGAAAGGTTGGATCTGTTGGTGATCTTCTGCCTTTGTATGACATCATGCACCGAATCTTTCGAGAGATACTTGCGGTCAAGGTGGGTGACAAGAACAAGATTCGTGGTCACCTCATCAACCTTCTTCACTACACTTGTCACAACTCCGAGAAGGGCCCCATTGATGTGATGGACTTTATGTGGCATGAGATGTACAGTGTGGTAATGAACCGAAAGGTTCCTATCTATGCTCCTTATATTACTGCCTTGATTGCTGAGATTGCTCCTGATGCACTTGCGGGTCGGCGTCTGACTGGCCACTCCAGTGTTAACTTGCTTGTTAAGAAGGGCAAGGCAACTGCTCATGAGGGTGAGGATCAGGAGGAAGAGGAGCTACATGCTGGAGATTCACACCACTTTGAGTTTCGTTCCCGCTCTCACACTTTTCATCATGGGGTGCCCAGTGACTCCGGGTCAAAGAAGAGCAACAAAATTTGGCACCTTCTCAAGAACATGTTTTGTCTACAGCAAGATATGCTTAAGAAGTAGTGGGAGGAGCACAAGTCTAGGAAGGAGAGCATGAAGGGTCTTAAGTATGGTATGCGTGCATCTGGTATGGACATTGCTCACGGCTCCGAGTCTCATGTGACTCCTTTTGCGGAATACCAGTCCAAGTTTGCTCAGTTTGATGTTGAAGCCGGTGATGAAGCCTCTTCTCACCGCCCTCATGGCTCCGAGTCTTCTGGAGAGTTGTCTGATGACCCTTCTGCGTCCCTCTCCTAGGGGTTGTTTATGGATTCCTCCATCTTTCCTTTTTGCCATCTAGGTGACAACAGGGGGAGATGTTGTGGTGCTTGATAGGGCTTATCGCTTATCTTTGTTTATCTGCCTATTTATGTTCCATTGAGACTTGAACCTTTGCTTTTATTTGCCTTAATTTGGATCTTAGCTTGCTATTTGAACCTATTTATGTTCTGTTAAATAATCTTTCTGTGTGTGAGAAACTTATGTCAAGGGGGTTACATGGCATATTCTATTTGCTCATATTGTGAGAACAAAGGTTAGTAAAGCGTTCTATGTCGATATATCATTCTTGTGTGGGTACGCACAGTGATAGGGGGAGAATCCTTTAACCATGTCATTTCATTCAAATGCAATCTTAAAATAAGGCATGGGTTGTGGGGGAGTACCTTCCTGTCATTGAAATTGCTTAATACTTGTATATACTTTATGAGTTTATCCTCTCAAGCATTGTTGTCATCCATGTCAAAAAGGGGGAGATTGAAAGTGTAATATTGCACTAAATTGTTTTTGACATCCATGACAACTTCATTTGTATTTCTAACCACATGCTCTAAGTGTTAACAGCCCTGATTAAGTCAAAGTGAAGCATGGATGGTTATTCCCTCTCTTATTGGAAAAAGGAAAAGCGGTGTGCTCAAGAAAAGAAGAAGTTCCATAAAGTTTTCTTATTTCTTGAGTCCTTAGGGCAGCCGCACTATTAAGAGGGGGTGCATCATAAAAAATCCAGGGAATCAACTTACCTTCTCACATTGATGTGAAAATCTTAGTGTCATGTTTCTATTCAGGACGGAACTTCCGGGATGACTGGAACTTCCGGGGACCGGAAGGTCAGGGAAGCTTCCGGGGTACACAGAAAAACTGCACTTTTCGTGCAATCTCTCTGTGTAGCCCGGAACGTCTCCGGAACTTCCGTCTCCCGGAACTTCCGGGGTGGCCGGAACTTCCACGCACCGGAACTTCCGTCCCCTGTTTCTGCAGCTTCCGGGGTACAACTGAGTGGTGCAAACTCTCTGTGTAGCCCGGAACCTGGCCGGAACTTGGCCGGAATTTCCGAGGTCCAGAACTTTCGTCCGTTGCTGGAGCTTCTGAGCTACGCAGAAATCTGCCTCCAATGGCTAGATTCCATCCCCACCTATAAATAGTCTTCTTCTTCCTCACAAAGAGTTTGACGACTCCATTTCTCTCACCTCCATTTTCAGACCTCGATTTCTTGGAGATCTCCCTCCTTAGCCAACCAAAGCTCTTGATCTTTTGAGAAGTAAAGGAGAAGTGCTCGATCTACACATTCACCAAAGCGAAAGTTGATTCCCCCCCCTTGTTTTTGTGGTGCATCTTGTTACTCTTGGAGGTTGGAGATTCCTAGGCGGTAGGAGTGCTCCGGCGAGGAATCGACCATTGTGATTACCCCCAGAAAAGTTTGTGAGGGTTTGGAGACCACCGGTCTACCACTAGTGGTTGAGAAACGCCTCTGTTCTGTTGTATCGAAGGGAGAATAGGGTGAGCCTTTGTGGCGTTGGTGTGCCTTCGTGGTAACATCCACCTCCCTAACGGTGACGTAGCTTACCTCCAAGGAAGTGAACATCGACATACATCCTCGTCTCCCGGAGTTGCAGTTATTCCAAACCCTAACTCTCTACTTGTGGTTACTTGTCTCTTAGCACTTTCTTATATCATATTGTGCTTTCTTACTTACATGCTTGTGTTACTTGCTTATCTTGCTTAGCACTTAGTACTACACTTGCAATTGTTAGGCTCACCATCATATTCCGCATTAGTGCCTAAAATTGCTAAGTAATAATTAAAATTTGTAATTGTACCTATTCACCCCCCTCTAGGTCCATCTCGATCCTTTTAGAAAGAAAGGGAACTTCAAATAGAATGGCAAGCAAGTTATCACTCCCATGAAGAAGCCCAAAGCTATACCTAAGCCTGAAACTAAGTGCTTTTACTGCAAAGGAAATGGGCAGTGGAAGCGGAACTACCCCAAATACTTGGTGGATAAGAAGAATGGCAAAGTGAACAAAGGTATATTTGATATACAGATTATTGATGCGTACTTTACTAGTGTTCATAGTAACCCCTGGGTATTTGATACTTGTTCGGTTGCTAAGATTAGTAACTCGAAACAGGAGTTACAGAATAAATAGAGACTAGTTAAGGGTGAACTGGCGATGTGTGTTGGAATTTGTTCCAAGATTGATATGATCATGATCACACACCCCCTATACTTTTGGGATTATTGTTGAACCTAAATAAATGTTATTTGGTGTTTGCGTTGAGCATGAATATGATTAGATCATGTTTATTGCAATACGGTTATTCATTTAAGACACAAGATAATTGTTATTCTGTTTACATGAATAAAACCTTCTATGGTCATACACCCAATGTTGATGGTTTATTGAATCTCGATCGTAATGATACATATAATATTGATGCCAAAAGATGCAAAGTTGACTATGATAGTGCAACTTATTTGTGGCACTGCCGTTTGGGTCATATCGGTGTAAAGCACATGAAGAAACTCCATAAAGATGGACTTTTGGGATCACTTGATTATGAATCATTTGATACTTGCGGACCGTGCCTTATGGGCAAGATGACTAAAACTCCGTTCTCTAGAACAATGGAACGAGATAATGACTTATTGGAAATAATACATACCGATGTGTGCGGTCCAATGAGTATTGATGCTTGGGGCGGGTATCATTATTTTCAGACCTTCACAGATGATTTGAGCAGATATGGGTATATCTACTTAACGAAACACAAGTCTAAAACATTAGAAAAGTTCAACGAATTTTAGAGTGAAGTGGAGAATCATCGTAACAAGAAAATAAAAGTTTCTATGATCTGATTGTGGAGGAGAATATTTGAGTTACAAGTTTGGCTTTCAATTAAAAACAATGTGGAATAGTTTCACAGCTCGCGCCACCTGGAACACCACAGCGTAATGGTGTGTCCGAACGTCGTAACCGCACTTTATTGTATATTGTGCGATGTATGATGTCTCTTACTGGTTTACCACTATCATTTTGGGCTTATGCATTAGAGATAGCTGCATTCACTTTAAATAGGGCACCATCAAAATCCGTTGAGATGACGCCTTATGAACTGTGGTTTGGCAAGAAACCAAAGTTGTCATTTCTTAAAGTTTGGGGCTACGATGCTTATGTGAAAAAGCTTCAACCTGATAAGCTCGAACCCAAATCGGAGAAGTGCATCTTCATAGAATACCCAAAGGAAACTGTTGGGTACACCTTCTATCACAAGATCCAAAGGCAAGATATTCGTTGCTAAGAATGGATCCTTTCTAGAGAAGGAGTTTCTCTCGAAAGAAGTGAGTGGGAGGAAATTAGAACTTGATGAGGTAATTGTACCTTCTCCCGAATTGGAAAGTAGTTCATCACAAAAATCAGTTACAGTGATTCCTACACCAATTAGTGAGGAAGCCAATGATGATGATCATGAAACTTCAGATCAAGTTATTACCGAACCTCGTAGGTCTTCTAGAGTACAATCCGCACTAGAGTGGTAAGGTAATCCTATTCTGGAAGTCATGTTATTAGACCATGATGAACCTACAAACTATGAGGAAGCGACGATGATCCCAGATTCCGCGAAATGGCTTGAGGTCATGAAATATGAGATGGGATCCATGTGTGAGAACAAAGTGTGGACTTTGGTGCACTTGCTTGATGATCAGCAAGCCATAGAAAATAAATAGATCTTCAAGAGGAAGACGGACACTGATAGTAGTGTTACTATCTACAAAGCTCGACCTGTCACAAAAGGTTTTCGACAAGTTCAAGGTGTTGACTACAATGAGATTTTGTCAACTGTAGTGATGCTTAAATCCGTCTGAATCATGTTAGAAGTTTCCATATTTTATGGAATCAGGCAGATGGATGTCAAAACTGCATTCCTGGATGGATTTATGGAAGATGAGCTGTATATGATGCAACAATAAGGTTTTGTCGATCCAAAGGGTGCTAACAATGTGTGAAAGCTCCAGCAATCCATTTATGGACTGGTGCAAGCCTCTCAGAGTTGGAATAAATACTTTGATAGTGTGATCAAAGCATATGATTTTATACACACTTGTGGTGAAGCCTGTATTTACAAGAAAGTGAGTGGGAGCACTGTAGCATTTCTAATATTATATGTGGATGACATATTGTTGATTGGAAATGATATATAATTTTTCGATAGCATAAGGGGATACTTGAATAAGAGTTTTTCAATGAAAGACTAAGGGAGTCAAGGATTAAGGGGTCCTCGGGTGTCCAGACAATATACATGGGCCAGACTATTGGGCTATGAAGATACAAGACAGAAGACTTCTTCCCATGTCCGGATGGGACTCTCCTTTGCGTGGATGGCAAGCTTGGTGATTCGGATATGTAGATTCCTTTCTCTGTAACCGACTTTGTATAACCCTAGTCCCCTCCGGTGTCTATATAAACCGGAGGGTTTAGTCCGTAGAGGCAATCATAATCCTATAGGCTAGACTCCTAGGGTTTTAGTTATTACGATCTCGTGGTAGAGCAACTCTTGTAATACTCATATTCATCAAGATCAATCAAGCAGGAAGTAGGGTATTACCTCCATAGAGAGCGCCCGAACCTAGGTAAACATCATGTCCCCCGCCTCCTGTTACCATCAGCCTTAGACGCACAGTTCGGGACCCCCTACCCGAGATCCGCCGGTTTTGACACCGACATTGGTGCTTTCATTGAGAGTTCCGCTGCGTCGTCACCAAAAGGTTTGATGGCTTCATCAATCATCTACAACAATGCAGTCCAGGGGGAGATTTTCCTCCTTGGATAGATCTTCGTATTCAGCGGCTTCGCACTGCGACCCAACTCGCTTGGCCATCTAGAGTAGATCAACAGCTATGCCCCTGGGTTTGGAAGCTTGAATTACGTGGCCGATATCCACGGAGACTTGATCTTCAACGGATTAGAGCCCATGACGGCCGCTCCCTGCCACCACGATGAACATGACCTAAATCTGTCATCGGACCGTGCTCAGAAGATAGCGTGTGTAACAGCTCTGGCACTAGATCCGGAGCAGATTGTGCCATTCGTGTGACAGCCTGGTTTTTTCCCTCTTTTCTTTGCTTGATTTTCAGCTGAGTTGATTTTGGATTTGGAGTTTTGAATCATTTCATTTGGACGTAACCACTTGGGTATGCCTTGATTTTCACCCAAGTGTTCCCTCTCCTCCTCAAAGACATCATTTCACCCCTGGCCAACCCAACAATATTGCTTGGAATATTTTTCTTAAATGAAAAATATTCATTTTGGCCTCCAAAACCCTAGCTAACTCCTTGAGCTCCAAAGCAACCCTAATTTCTCTTGCCCCAAAAATCGTAAGAAAAATCCCAATTATTCTTTGGACCCTAGGGCACATTTCTGAGCAAAAATATTTCACCACTCTTTGGAATATTTTGTCTACAGAAAATAAAATCACTTCTGGGCTGAAATGGGACTTTCTACAACAACTACCTTTTTACTAGCTCCAATGTAGCTGGTTTTCCCTGAGCTTATTTACCTTAGTAAGAGTCAGTAAAACCCCAAAGCTCAGCCCTTGAATCCCTGTGGTTTGACCACAGTAACTCCCCAAAGTTTCTGTCCAGTAACTTGACATCATCACCATTTTACTTCTACTGCACCTGGAACCAAACCAAGCCATGGTAACCCCTCAGTTTACTAAGGACTACACGCCAGACATCCTTGTTAGTGCGTAGGTGGCCTGATGTCACAGTCCACGCGGTGACCGCGTTCGTCCGAGCGTGCTGGCATGCCAAACGCGCGCTCTGCGCGTCGCCAGCGCCTTTGTTGAGTGTGTGCTCGCTGGTCGGCCGGCCAGAGCGTGCCACCCCTCGCCACCATCCTCATCTCCAGCTCCATAACTCCACCCTGCCGCTCACCGACGCCGGAGCTCGTCGCAGCGAGCACGGGCACGGTCTGACCAATGGCACAGTGCGCGCGCACTATGTTCATCTCCCCCTCGCTCCTGTGCCCGTCCGTGCCCGCGTACAGTGGCTGCGTGACCTCCGTTGCCTTCTCCATCACTCTCTGGCACTGTTCGTCGCCGGGCGCCGGGGACAGGTGTCCTCCGGCAGAGCTCGAGCCCTCCTCGCTGCCCCGCCTATAAAAGCCCCCCTCCGCAGCCTCCTGGAGCATCGCAAACCACTCCCACTCCCTCCTAGAGCCATTAGAAGCCGCAGCCCGGCCGGGCAGGCCACGGGCTGCCATCCCGGAGCCGAGCTTGCCAGTGATCCCCTCTAGATCATTCCCGCAGCTCCGGCCCCTACCAAGCCAAGGCGACCCCGCCAGGGCCTCCGCCTCTCCTCTGTGAAGCCAATGCACCTAGCTAGAGCCCCTAGAGCCACCCCAAGCCGCCGTCTTCTTCAACTCCGGCAACCTCCACCCTCTATCGCCGCTACGGGTACGGGCAGGTGCGCAATCGCCTTCTCTGTCGATCCCTCCCTCTAGTTTGCCTCCAAGAAGTCTCATTGCCGGCGTGAGCTCCGGCGAAGCACCGCGCCTCTCTGTTTCCCTTTCCCCGCCCTCCGGCCTGACTAGCGGGGCCGCTAGTCAGCCACTCATTACGCGCTAAGCGGTATGAGTGGTGGCGCCCCAAGTGATTACGCCTTCGACGTCACCCCCCTCTGTTTATTATTTCAAATTCATTTAAATTCCGGGAGACTTCAAATGGCCATAGCTTTTTATCTACAAGTCCAAATGCAGTGATTCTTTTTGCATTGTGTTCTGTGTCCAAAAATCTAACAGCACCCAAAAGATGGGATTTTTCCTTGCTGTCTAGATTTTTTGGCAATTTTCAGAAGGTTTCTTGATATTTTATTTTTGTGGTTCTGAATATTTTTAGCAGAGCCAGCTTGTCTTGAGGATCACCAGGAGCTTTGTGAACCTCATCACTACTAAGGCAAGCCACAGTAACATTTTCATGGTGCCACTTCAATTTTTATGATTTTCATACTTGAACTTATGAATATTGATGCATTTAAATTAGTTATATAATAAATATATTCTGTTATATGCTTGTTATATAAAAATACTTGAACTTCAGAATGTTTGAAGTAAGTATTGTTGGCAAGATAAGGAGAACTTAGTTGCTAGTAATAAATAAATAATATGGTCATAGAGTTTGATGAGTAGTTTTAATATTATTTTGCATGATGAATAATGATGAGAATGCTAGAAATGGTTATGGTATAAGTAAAGTGAGATTTTAGCCAGAATGGTAGCATGAGTTGATGATGGCTCCGTAGGAGCGTGGTTGGTGCAGGTATTTGCATGGTTATGTGATGCATATGTTAAGTGATGCATAGTATGGCAGTATGACACCGATTATTTTCACATTAAGTTGAACCTGATTAATAATTCAACTTGAACATGTTGTTGACCGGGTCGTGGTGCCGCTGAAACGAGTCTTTCCCAGTGCAACCACATTTGCCAGTATGGGACGGCCTTAATGCGTTTCATTTTCGTGCCTCTGGTCGGTTCCTCCATTTAGGGAAGGTTATGGGCATGCTATACCCTGGCCCGGTAGGAAAGCATAACCTTGTGAGCCCGTTGTTAAGTTAATTTTGGTACCGGGTCCCAGAGCGGATCGTGGCCACGACGGTGGTCGAGGTGTCTGGAGGTAGACACGGGGCCACCCAGGACTAGCCCGTTGGGGTCTGAGTCGGAAGGGCCAGGAGAGTGTCATGACAATGAAATGGTTTCGTCGGAATGCTATTGGCCCACCCGAATGGGAGTGCGAGCCATGGGTTCCGTAGTGTGGGTACAGTGTACTAACCTCTGCAGAGTGTTTTTAATCTATCGATAGCCGAGTCCACGGTTACGGACACGCTCGAAAGTAGGCTACACCATGGGTCAACACTTAATAAATATGCACACTAAATGGCACTAAGGATGGCACTGAGGCCATCGAGTTGACTTGTCCATGAGTTGGTCGGGTTGTGATCGCTGTAAGGATCACGGGCCACGAGTTGGTCGGGTTGTGATCACCGTAAGGATGATGGGCCACAAGTTGGTCGGGTTGTGATCGCCGTAAGGATCACGGGCCACGAGTTGGTCGGGTTGTGATCGCCATAAGGATCACAAGTGTGTTGTTGGTATTATCATGTTTATTGGTCACATCTGGTAAGCAAGTTGGGAGAATGAGTACCTGTTGAGCATAGTCACAGCGTGTTGTATATATGGTTGCATTGTTGTTTAATTGGTTAAATATCATGATATTGTCTGTCATCATGTTTATGCTTATTGTGAGCTTGCAAGTACATTCAATGTACTGACCTGGCGTGTCATGCCAGATTTCAGGAAAGTCCCATTGGAAAGGAGTGCTGTCCGAGTCTAGACCGTGTCCACATTGGTGTCCTTGTGCTATGGAGTCCCGCTACGATGTTGTTCCGCTGCCGAGTAGTTTCCATGATCGAGGCCCCTTTATGTTCACTAAATAATGTACATATTGTTCAACCGCACGATGTGTGCCGCTTGGCCTCGCTAAATGTTGTAATATGAACTATGCTCCGCTAGCATGAATAAAGCGGTTGTTTTCTGTATCATGTTGTTGTGTGTTGCCAGAAGACAAGGTCTCTGGGCTGGTAATGCAAGGTAAATCTGTCACTCTGAGCCGGGGTGCCACAACGCTTGGTATCAGAGCCGCGCTGACTGTAGGCCACGCTAGACTAAGCCGAATTAACTGGACGCTAGATACGAGTTGTAGCTGAGTGTCGGTAATAACTGTAGCTGGTTGTTGCATTGCTTGCACTGATTATATTTTTCTATGCTGCTAATGGTTGTGAGTGTAGATGGCTCCGGTGTTGTATCCGTGCCAGTTGCAGCTGATGCCGTACACGTCGCCGCATCTCCTTTGTAACATGTGGCGTTGGTTGTACCCTCACGGAGACGATCTAGTCTATTGTGTGAACCGGGAGCGCCTAGCTGACTCAGTGTATGAGTATCATGCCGTGGTTACTCTGCGCACCAGTTTCGATTCCGGCTCTTACACTCGTACCTCTCGTAGCGGCTATGCTTCTTCTGCTTCTCAGGCTGTCCAGTTTGCTGCATTCGAGGTACTTGTTGAGCTCCGCTACAACGAGGTCTGGATGCAGAATCACCCAGGTTTCCATTACTACCCTTCTCTCCATGATAATGGTCATGTCCGTTTCCCTATCATTGATCCAGAGTCTGATAGTGTAGCTAGCCACCTTTCTCGCTACATCACTGCTAGCTATCTTCTGATCTACGACCTGGCTCGTGAGCTGAGTCGTGCCCGTACTGCTTTAGCCTCTACTTTAGTCTCTGCTTGCTCAGCCACTACTTCTCCATTTGTAGTATTTATTCCCTACGTTCCTGCCAGTTCTAGATCCCCTGTTTCTCTAGTTACTCACCCGAGTAGCTTGGGCACCGTGACTGCGTGTCCACTTAGTGCTCCTGCTAAGTGGGTTTCCCTCCTTGCCACTCCTGCAGCCCCGATGATCCACCCTCCACCTGCCCCAGAGGGAGAGCCCTCGAGGCAGTGTTGTCATGTCACTTTTAACCTGGAGGTCTCCGTTAACCCTGTCAGTTCTGGATCCGAGTCTGCTTTAGGAGAGGACCCCGCAGCGCCAGCCGAGCAGTGGAGCTTTTGAGTATTCTCAGTCATCGGGTTGGAGTATGGATGTAGTCGTATGAGTTATGATGTTTCGTTTCATGTATGAGGGTAGTTGGACCTGGCATGTTGTTATCTTTCATGTATGAGTCTATGTATAATTATGTTGGACTTTATTTTATTTGCCGTATTTTCTTCGTATTTTCGGTTTCGCTTGGATTTTTTTTGTTGCTGGCTTCTCCCCGGTTTTTGTTGAATGCTTCTCATCTTGGTTGCGTTGACTTGGGAAAAATCATATTAGGATGACGCGGGGAGGCTGCAGTAGCAACGTTCACGAGGGTTCTCCTGTTCGGCATTCCGCACGACAGGTAGGACAATCACCCGAGCCATACGTTCCACCACCGCCTCCACCGCCAAATCCGCCCTCCACCGAGAAAATTATGCGTATGTTTGAGGAACGACGAAACAATGATCTGATGGAAATGTTCAGAAGTATTCAAGCAATGGTTGGACAGAATGGAAATCAGCCCGCCCCTCACTCCAAGCTATCTGATTTTCAAAGGACTAAGCCTCCCAGTTTCAGTTAGGCCATTGATCCCTTGGATGCAGATGATTGGTTGAGAAATATGGAAAAGAAACTTGAGTTTGCTCGAACGGATGAAGAGGATAAAGTTCCATTTGTAACCCATTATCTGGAAGGCGCTACTGCTATATGGTGGGAAAATGAGAAACCCATAGGGGCTGAGAATGAAGAAATTACCTGGTCAAGATTCAAGGAGCAATTCCGGAAATATCACATCCCTGCGGGAATTATGAAGACTAAGCAGTGTGAATTTCTCGCGCTCCTCCAATGAAGTCAGTCAGTGGGAGAATATTTGCAGAAATTCAATCACCTGTCACGTTACTCTCAATATGACGTGGCCACTGAAGAAAGGAAGATAGACCGATTTCTTGGTGGACTAAACCCGCAACTTCGCTATGCTCTCAGTGTGTTCGATTTTCCAGATTTCCAAACCCTGGTGAACAAGGCTTTCATTGCTGAAAGGGAACACAAGCTCGTGTCAGATATTAAGTCTGCCCATAATGATCACAAGTGCAATTTTGAGACCAAGAAGGAAATGCAACCAGTGCAGAAGGTTCGTACCTGGCAGCCAACTCTGGTGGCATACTAGCCTAGCTGGCAACAAAATGTTAACAAGACCACCACCCAAGTCAAGAATGAAATGCTCAACCCAGTTATGGAAAATCGACTGCGCAACAGTTCCTGTTACAGTTGCGGACAAACCGGACATTATGCCAAACAGTGTCCCAAGAACAACCGGACCAATGCTATGTTCAAGCCTCAAATCCATTATTTGGAAGCCGGTCCAAGTCAGCAAGACGTCACGGGATACATTCATCGCATTTCAGCCGACGAAGCCCAAGAAAATCCTGAGGTCGTCATTGGTATGTTCCTTGTTAATAACATACCTGCAGTAATTTTACTTGACTCTGGGGCTTCCCACTCTTTTATTTCTCGGAGTTTTGTTGCCCAAAACAAATTTCCTTGTTCACTTTTGGGCAAGAATATGCTGGTACAAACCCCGGGATCTCTTATTCAAAGCAATCTGGTCTGCCGCAACCTGGAAGTCAGTATCAACGGAATCCGTTTCCCAACATCTTTGATACATATTGAGTCTGATAAATTGGATGTTATCTTGGGTATGAATTGGCTGACTCAGTACCAAGTATGCATAAATTGTGCGACCCGAGAAGTCAACTTGACTGGACAAGATGGACAAGCTACCAAGTTTATTGCTCGTAGAAGCATACCCTCCAAGGAAATGGTTTTTACAACAATAGCAAAAATGGAATTGATTCCGGTGGTCAGTGAGTTTCCCGATGTATTCCCAGAAGAACCGCCAGGCATGCCACCTGACCGAGAGCTTGAATTTGCAATAGAACTTGTGCCTGGAACCACACCAATACACAAGAAATATTATCGAATGCCGTCATCCGAATTGGTGGAGCTAAAGAAATAGCTCGATGAAATGCTCCAAAAAGGATATATCCGCCCCAGTTCCTCGCCATGGGGATCACTCGCTATTTTTGTGGACAAGAAAGATGGCAGCCTTCGTATGTGTGTGGACTACCGACAGTTGAATGATGTCACGATCAAAAACAAATAACCTCTGCCAAGAATTGATGATTTGTTTGATCAGCTCAGGCGAGCCAATGTATTCTCAAAGATTGATTTGCAGACTGGATATTACCAGCTCAAAATTAAAAAGGAGGATATTCCCAAGACCGCGTTCACCACTCGCTACGGTCTCTATGAATATACCGTCATGTCCTTCGGCCTCACCAACGCCCCCACCTTCATGCACATGATGAATAAAGTATTCATGGATTTCCTCGATGATATACTTATTTACTCAAGAAGGGAAGAAGAGCATAAAGGACACCTCCGCACAGTGTTACAACGACTCTGTGAGCACCAGTTATACGCAAAATTCAGTAAATGCGAGTTTTGGCTCAAGCAAGTTGGATTCCTCGGGCATGTGCTATCCGCTAAAGGTATAGCCGTGGACCCAAGCAAAGTAAAAGATTTGCTCGATTGGTTGCCACCCGCCACCGTATCTCAGATCCGGAGTTTTCTTGGATTAGCCTGATACTACCGTTGTTTCATTGAAGGGTTCTCCAAGATTGCTAAGCCCATGACGGAGCTGCTCAAAAAGGATAAGAAGTTTGAATGGACTTCAGACTGTGACAAAAGTTTCACCGATTTAAAGAAACGCTTGACAACTGCGCCAGTATTAACACTTCCAGATATCTACCGCAGCTTTGACGTATACTGCGACGCTTCCCGGCAAGGACTTGGATGCGTGCTTATGCAAGATGGCAAGGTAGTAGCTTATGCCTCACGGCAGCTATGACCCCATGAAGGAAATTACCCCACTCATGATTTGGAATTGGCCGCGGTAGTACATGCTTTAAAAATTTGGAGACACTACCTCATTGGAAAAAGGTGTCAAATTTTTACCGATCACAAGAGTCTCAAATACATATTCACTCAGCCGGATTTAAATCTCCGTCAGCGAAGATGGCTGGAGTTGGTCAAGGATTATGATCTTGGAATAAATTATCATCCGGGTAAGGACAACGTGGTTGCCGATGCACTCAGTCGAAAGCCCATCAGTTTAAACGCCATGTTGGAATCTTTGCCTTCCGAACTTAAAGAAGAGATTGCTCAGCTCAACCTGGTCATAGTTGAGGCTGGCCTTGCCAATATCCTGACAGTTACCCCTACACTTGAGGAAGAAATCTGTAAGGCCCAATCAGGCGATGCCTTTCTGCAGAAATGCATCAAGTCATCCGATTTCTTGAAGGATCAGTGCGGTACCCTCCGATTCAGGGGAAGGGTTTGCGTGCCTAATCAAGCTGACCTAAAGCAGAAAATTTTGTTAGAAGCCCATGAATCCTCGTATTCAATCCACCCTGGAGGTACGAAAATGTATGAAGACCTTCGACAAATATTCTGGTGGGATGGAATGAAGAAAGACATTGCTTATTTCGTGGTCTGTTACGACATATGCAACAAAGTTAAGGCAGAACATCAGAAACCAGCCGGACTTCTCCAACCACTGCCTGTGTCACAATGGAAATGGGACGATGTCTGTATGGATTTCATCATAGGACTACCTAGGACCCAACGAGGCAATAATGTGATCTGGGTCATAGTGGATACATTAACCAAGGTGGCCCACTTCCTGCCAGTCAAAACCTCATACCGAGCAGATGAGCTTGCCCGACTGCCCTCAGAACGGAATTGAAATACAGTACCACATATCATCCTCAGACGGATGGGCAAACAAAAAGAGTAAATCAGATACTCAAAGATATGCTCCGAGCCTGTGTTTTGGCCCAAGGACCTCAATGGGAAGATTGCTTGCCGTACGCCGAGTTCTCGTATAACAATGGGTTCCAGACCAGTTTAAAGATGTCACCATATGAAGCTTTGTATGGCCATAAGTGCCGCACTCCATTAAATTGGTCTCAAACCGGAGATAGCCGTATTTTTTGAACATATCTCATGCTAGAAGCCGAAAAGCAAGTCAAGGAGATCCGAGACAGATTACAACTGGCCAAATCGCGACAGAAAAGTTATTACAATGCAAAGCACCGGCAGATCAGTTTTGAACCTGACGAACATGTCTACCTTCGAGTCACGCCCATGAAAGGAATAAAAAGGTTCCAAACCCGTGGAAAATTGGCACCCAGGTTTATTGGTCCATTTCCCGTTACCCTTGTAGTTGGATCTCCCACTTTTTGGAATGTTCCAAATTCCACTTGAGCATCCAAATCTGGATCAATACCAGCAAAAATATCTCAGAACAATGTTCTAGCGCCATGCCAAATGTGTCCGAAAAAGAAGAGCAAAGCAAAGGTAGCATGACCAAAAGTGAACCAACCCCTTGGACTGCTGCGAAAAACACCATCAGATTTCAAAGTAGCCCGGTTTAATTCAAAAATTTCCCCTAATTGAGAATGCCTCGCATATTTTTTTACAGTAGCAGGATCAGAATACGCGAGTAGGTGCTGTCGCATATCAGTTGGAACTGCCCCCTGAACTGTCAGACATGTACAATGTGTTCCACGTTTCACAACTACGACGGTGCATCTCACCACCCGAGAAAAAGACCGATTTGGCAGAGATAGAGCTGGCAAAGGACTTGACCTATGAAGAGAGGCCAGTGAAAATTTTGGATCAGATGGAAAGGGTCACTCGTAGTAAGTCATGAAAGTTTTACAAGGTCCAATGGATGCATCATACCGAGTCAGAATCAACCTGGGAATCAGAAGAATTTCTAAGGGCATGCTATCCAGAATGGTTTTCCCAAGCAACCAAATCTTGAGGACGAGATTCATTCTAAGTGGGGGAGGTTTGTGATAGCCTAGTTTTTGCCCTCTTTTCTTTGCTTGATTTTCAGCTCAGTTGATTTTGGATTTGCAGTTTTGAATCATTTCATTTGGACTTAACCACTTGGGTATCCCCTGATTTTCACCCAAGTGTTCCCTCTCCTCCTCAAAGCCATCATTTCACCCCTGGCCAACCCAACAATATTGCTTGGAATATTTTTCTTAAATGAAAAATATTCATTTTGGCCTCCAAAACCCTAGCTAACTCCTTGAGCTCAAAAGCAACCCTAATTTCTCTTGCCCCAAAAATCCTGAGAAAATCCGAATTATTATTTGGACCCTAGGGCACATTTCTGAGCAAAAATATTTCACCACTCTGTGGAATATTTTGTCTACAGTAAATAAAATCACTTCTGGGCTGAAATGGTAGTTTCTACAGCAACTACCTTTTTACTAGCTCCAATGTAGCTGGTTTTCCCTGAGCTTATTTACCTTAGCAAGAGTCAGTAAAACCCCAAAGCTCAACCCTTGAATCCCTATGGTTTGACCACAGTAACTCCCCAAAGTTTATGTCCAGTAACTTGACATCATCACCATTTTACTTCTACTGCACTTGGAACCAAACCAAGCCATGGTAACACCTCAGTTTACTAAGGACTACACACCAGACATCCTTGTTAGTGCGAAGGTGGCCTGATGTCACGGTTCACGCGGTGACCGCGTTCGTCTGAGCGTGCTGGCATGCCAAACGCGTGCTCTGCACGTCACCAGCGCCTTTGTTGAGCGCGTGCTCGCTGCTCGGCCGGCCAGAGCATGCCACCCCTCGCCACCATCCTCGTCTCCACCTCCATAACTCCACCCTGCTGCTCGCCGACGCTGGAGCTCGCCGCAGTGAGCACGGGCACGGTTCGGCCAAGGGCACAGTGCGTGTGCACTGTGTTCGTCTCTTCCCCCCTCGCTCCTGTGCTCGTCCGCGCCCGCGTACAGTGGCTGCGTGACCTCCGTCACCTTCTCCATCGCTCGCTGGCACCGTTCGTTGCCAGGCGCCGGGGACAGGTGTCCTCCGGTGGAGCCCGAACCCTCCTCGCCGCCCCGCCTATAAAATCCCCCCTCCGCAGCCTCCTGGAGCATCGCAAACCACTCCCACTCCCTCCTAGAGACATTTGAAGCCGCAGCCCGGCCGGGGAGGCCCCGGGCTGCCGTCCCGGAGCCGAGCTTGCCGGCGACCCCCTCTGGATCGTTCCTTCAGCTCCGGCCCCTCCCAAGCCAAGGCGACCCCGCCAGGGCCTCCGCCTCTCCTCCGTGAAGCCAACGCACCTAGCTAGAGCCCCTGGAGCCACCCCAAGCCGCCGTCTTCTTCAACTCCGGCAACCTCCACCCTCTATCGCCGCTGGAGAGGTCAAATCCGACGCCGTCCGGCCACCGTTAGGCACGCTACGCATACGGGTAGGTGCGTAATCGCCTTCTCCGTCGATCCCTCCCTCTAGTTTGCCTCCAAGAAGTCTCATCACCGGCGTAAGCTCCAGCGAAGCACCGTGCCTCTCTGTTAACCTCTCCCCTCCCTCTTGCCTGACTAGCGGGGCCCGCTAGTCAGCCACTAATTACGCGTGCGAAGCGGTATGAGTGGTGGAGCCCTGGAGATTACGCCTTCGACGTCACCCCCCTCTGTTTATTATTTCAAATTCATTTAAATTCCAGGAGACTTCAAATGGCCATAACTTTTTATCTACAAGTCCAAATGCAGTGATTCTTTTTGCATCGTGTTCTGTGTCCAAAAATCTAACAACACCCAAAAGATGGGATTTTTCCTTGTTATCTAGATTTTCTGGCAATTTTCAGAAGGTTTCTTGATATTTTCTTTTTGTGGTTCTGAATATTGTCACTAGAGCCAGCTTGTCTTGAGGATCACCAGGAGCTTTGTGAACCTCATCAGTACTAAGGCAAGCCACAGTAACATTTTCATGGTGCCACTTCAATATTTATGATTTTCATACTTGAACTTATGAATATTGATGCATTTAAATTAGTTATATAATAAATATATTTTGTTATATGCTTGTTATGTTAAAATATTTGAACTTCAGAATGTTTGAAGTAAGTATTGTTGGCAAGATAAGGAGAACTTAGTTGCAAGTAATAAATAAATAATATGGTCATAGAGTTTGATGTGTAGTTTTAATATTATTTTGCATGATGAATAATGATGAGAATGCTAGAAATGGTTCTGGTATAAGTAAAGTGAGATTTTAACCAGAATGGTAGCATGAGTTGATGATGGCTCCATAGGAGCGTCGTTGGTGCAGTTATTTGCATGGTTATGTGAGGCATATGTTAAGTGATGCATAGTATGGCAGTATGACACCAGTTATTTTCACATTAAGTTGAACCTGATTAATAATTCAACTTGAACATGTTGTTGACCGGGTCGTGGTGCCGCTGAGACGAGTCTTTCCCAGTGCAACCACATTTGCTGGTATGGGACGACGTTAATGCGTTTCATTCTCGTGCCTCTGGTCGGTGCCTCCATTTAGGGAAGGTTATGGGCGTGCTGTACCCTGGCCCGGTAGGCAAGCATAACCTTGTGAGCCCGTTGTTAAGTTAATTTTGGTACCGGGTCCCAGAGTGGATCGTGGCCATGACGGTGGTCGAGGTGTTTGGAGGTAGACACGGGGCCACCCAAGACTAGCCCGTTGGGGTCTGAGTCAGAAGGGCCAGGAGAGTGTCATGACAATGAAATGGTTTCGTCGAAATGCTGTTGGTCCACCTGAATGGGAGTGCGAGGCCATGGGTTCCATAGTGTGGGTACAGTGTACTAACCTCTGCAGAGTGTTTTTAATCTATCGATAGCCGAGTCCATGGTTACGGACACGCTCGAAAGTAGGGTACACCATGGGTCAACACTTAATAAATATGCACACTAAATTGCACTAAGGATGGCAGTGAGGCCATCGTGTTGAGTTGGCCATGAGTTGGTCAGGTTGTGATCCTGCAAGGATCACGGGCCACGAGTTTGTCGGGTTGTTATCGCCGTAAGGATGATGGGCCACGAGTTGGCCGGGTTGTGATCGTCGTAAGGATCACGGGCCACGAGTTGGTCGGGTTGTGATCGCCGTAAGGATCACGAGTGTGTTGTTGGTATTATCATGTTTATTGGTCACATCTGGTAAGAAAGTCGGGAGAATGAGTACATGTTGAGCATAGTCACAGCGTGTTGGATATATGGTTGCATTGTTGTTTAATTGGTTAAATATCATGATATTGTCTGTCATCATGTTTATGCTTATTGTGAGCTTGCAAGTACATTCAATGTACTGACCTGGCGTGTCATGCTAGATTTCAGGAAAGTCCTGTTGGAAAGGAGAGTAGTCCGAGTCTAGACCGTGTCCACGTCGGTGTCCTTGTGCTATGGAGTCCCGCTACGACGTTGTTCCGCTGCCGAGTGGTTGCCATGATAAAGACCCCTTTATGTTCACTAAATAATGTACATATTGTTCAGCCGCACCATGTGTGCTGCTTGGCCTCGCTAACTGTTGTAATATGAACTATGCTCCGCTAGCATGAATAAAGCGGTTGTTTTCTGTATCATGTTGTTGTGTGTTGCCAGAAGACAAGGTCTGTGGGCTGGCAATGCAAGGTAAACCGATCGCTCTGAGCCGGGGTGCCACAATTCAAGGACGGGAAGCTCAACCCCGTCGCAGAAGCCGCAGACTCAACGGCGTTAGAGCCGCACATAGATCCAACCCCGACTGGGGCATGTATCAACAGAACCTCGTATTCGTCTCCGACCATAGGTTTCGAACCGCATGCATCTACGCCCATCGAACCTGATTGGGCGCCGATCGTTGAGTTCAGCTCTGCAGACATCTTCTGGCACTCGCCTTTTGGCGATGTGCTAAACTCGTTAAGTGCCCTCTCCTTATCAGGAGAATCTCAGCCGAACTATATCCGGTTTGGATTGAAGGCTGATGACGGAGAATTCCTGTTTCCCACCCACCACCCACTTCATAGCCACTGTCGAATACTTAACCGACATGCTCGACTACGGCTCCGAAGACATCAACGTTATGGACGACGATGCCGGAGAGGAGCAGGCACAAAAACCACCACTTACAGGGCGCTGGACAGCCACCTCCTCATAAGATGTATACATGGTGTGCACATTTAAAGAGAAGGAGGCCGACGGCGATAACGATAAGCTTGTCGACGAACCTCCCAATTCTCGCCGTCAGAAACGCCGATCTCGATCCGGCAAAGGGAAAGATAGCAACATTGTCACTGACGACGGTTATAATACGAACCAAGCCGAGGAACCCGCAGATCCAGCGATGGAGCAGGACGAGCGAGAGGACGGTGAACACAGTCCGGGGCCATTGTCTCACCATAGCGATGCCGAAGATAGCAATTATCAACCTGTCTCCGAGCAGGAGATCAGCCTAGGGGACAATGAATTCGTCGTCCCAGAAGAACCCTTAGAACAAGAGCGCCTCCATTGAAGGCGTACCGCCACCGCAAGAAGCCTGAAGAAGCAGAAGTAGGGGCTTAAAGCCGCACAGGATACGCTCAATGATAGATGGAACGACGTGCTCGATGCTGAGGAAATATATGGCTGTAATCGCCGAACAAAGGGCTATCCTAAGCGTAAACTCCTTCCCGAATTCAATGAGGAGGCCATTGCGCCCATACCACCGAAAAATAATATCACCGACAAGTCGGACCGACCACCTCGTGGATGGGACAGAGTGGCTAGCAACGGCGTACACATACCTGCAACCCCTCCCCATAAAGGAAGGGAGGTTGCGGCTCAGGGCCAGAAACATAATCTACGTGAGGACGTGAACATAAAGGCTGGCAAGACCTGATCCATCTATGAATCCAGGGACCATGCCCCCACGCGGGACAGTGGTTATCAAGCCAAATATGCTGGTCATATACCAGTTCGGAGCCGATACCGAACATTACAACCGTCGGACCCACGCCACGACGTAGCCAAATATAGGGTGCCGCGCACCCCCTGTTCTTCATCGATGAGGTGCTGGATCACGAATTTCCAGAAGGGTTAAACCCATAAATATCGAGGCGTATGATGGAATGACGGATCCTGTGGTCTGGATAGAAGACTTTATTCTTCACATCCACATGGCTCGCGTAGATGATCTCCATGCTATCAAATATCTACCCCTCAAGCTGAAAGCACCAGTTCGGCACTGGCTAAAAAGCCTCCCAGAAAACTCCATTGGAAGTTGGGAAGAACTTGAGCATGCTTTTCGGGCCAATTTTTAAGGGACCTATGTCTGGTCCCCGGATGCTGACGATCTAAGTCACATGACCCAACAACCCAGGGAATCAGCCCGTAAGCTTTGGAATCGATCTCTCACTAAGAAGAACCAAATCGTCGATTGTCCGGACGCCGAAGCCTTAGCAGCTTTCAAGCACAGTCAGTGTCCGGGATGAATGGCTAGCTAGACACCTCGGCCAAACAAAGCCAAGGACAATCGCAGCCCTAACTACGCTCATGACCCGTTTTTGCGCAGGCGAGGACAGCTGGTTGGCGCGTAGTAGCACCAGTGAGCCTGGCACATCCAAAGTCAGGGATGACAATGGAAAGCCACGACGTACCAAAAACAAACATCAAAAAAATGCTGGAAGCCCTGATGATACAACAGTAAACGTCGGATTCAGTGGCTCTAGACCCACTCAGCAGAAGAAACCATTTAAAGGCAAGAAAGATGGTCCATCCAGCCTAGACAAAATATTAGACAGGCCCTGCCACATCCATGGCACCCCGCTAAACCCGCGAACCATACCAACCGCAATTGTTGGGTCTTCAAGTAGGCCGGCAAGCTCACCGCCGAACACAAGGGGAGGGGACCTCAGAGCGACGACGAGGATGAATCTCGCCAGCCAAACACGGGGGAACAGAAGAAATTTCCACCGGAGATCAAAACAGTGAACATGATCTATGTCACTCATATCCCAAAAAGGGAGCGCAAACATGCACTTCGAGATGTCTATGCCGTTGAGCCTGTTGCCCCAAATTCAACCCATGGTCGGCCTGTCCGATCACCTTTGATCACAGGGATCATCCCACTAGTATCCGTCTTGGGGGTTCGACCGCCCTAGTGCTCGATCCAATAATCGATGGATACCATCTTACTCGAGTCCTTATGGACGGCGGCAACAGTCTCAGTCTGATATATCAGGACACTGTCTGCAAGATGGGGATAGACCCGACAAGAATCAAGCCAAGCAGCACGACCTTTAAAGGAGTTATACCGGGCGTAGAAGCCCGCTGCATGGGCTCTTTAACATTGGAGGTCGTATTCGGCTCTACTGATAACTTTCAAAGCGAAGAACTAATCTTCGACATAGCTCCACCATGAGTTTGTCCTTATATGCATCAGCTCTGAATCATGTCTTTGGTTAATAGTTGGGTTGCCCGGCTCCTGTGCTTACTACCTTACGTTCCGCTCTATCGGCAAGTGTAGTAAAGGGAGAACTACTGCCATTGTGTCCTGGTTCGTCCGGATGAACACCTAAGTAGAGAAAGCCGAAAACTGACTATCATGATGCGGCGAGAGCCGGTCAACCACTCGATGACTCACTAGAATCTTCGTGATTCCTTCTGTATTACACGAAGGACCGTTCTTCTGGTCACGTATGTCAACGCACCGTATCCAGATAACCGCGTACATACCATGGGCTATATCGTAGACCCACCATCAAACTCCTATGGCTAAGTGAAAGTATTAAAGCCCTATAGTCCGATTTCCTGGGTCGCCACGTTGACACCTCCTTAATGGACCAAGACGTTGGGTCAAGAGTGATCAAGTGCTTTTCCAAACACCCCCGTGTTATATGTGAGGGGGCAGAAGCCGACGTCTGGCAAACTTTTAGAGTATACAAAAAACGGCCGCACAGGAGGCACCAATTTTTTTCCGGCAAAAGTATAAAAAACATAGCCTTAAAAATATCATAATATTGTTTTTACAATTTTAGCACACTCCACTCAAACATAATATCTTTTGAGCACTGACCCTCTATCAAGCGGGCACCCTCTAGGACATCTTCAAAATATTGTTCTGGCATGTGATGGTCCTTGCCCTCGGGTGGACTTTTCGCTGCAATATCGGTGGCCTTCATCTTCGCCCAGTACGTCTTGACGCGGGCAAGGGCCATTCGTGCACCTTCTGTGCACATTGACCGCTTAAGAGCGTCGAAACGCGGCACCGCATCCACAAGTCGCTGCACCAAACCGAAATAACTATTCGGAATTGGCTCAGTCGGCCATAGCTGGACTACAACGTCCTTCATGGTAGATCCGGATAGCTTGTGGAGCTCGACCCACAGGGCCATATGTTTGTTCAACAACGGTGGACGCTTTCGCATGATGAATTGCGACCAAAAAAGCTTTTTTGTCGCATGTCCTTCTTGCGCTTGGAAAAACTGCGTCGCATCGGAAACACTCTTCGGCAAGTCCAAAAATGCGTCTGGAGAACTCCACATCTGATTAAGCAGGGCATACTTCGGATAGCCGAATTTAGTTTGTAATAAGAAGGGCTTACCAGTCACGATCTCATCAGCTTGTCGGATCTACTCCCGAGCCGCTCTAGACCTGGACCGTGCTTCCTTCGCCTCTTGTAAGGCCTTGTCAAGATCAGCCGCCCTGGTTTTGTTATCTTTCTCAAGAAAGTCGCATCGGCTAGTGGCATCCTTTAACTCAAGCGCCATAGTAGATATTCTCTCTTCGCACTGGCACCAAGTAGCCTGATCGGCCTTTAATTCAGTAGCTGCCTTCCCGGCAGCCGCATTTCTCATCCTGGCCTGCTCCTTGGCTCGGGCAAGCTCAGCTTGAAGGGTCTCAACTGCAGCGGCACTATCTGCAGTTATGCATATCTCAGCATACAATTCTCAGCGTCATGCTCATATTATAGTACTTGCATATACTGATTGCCCCAAAGAACATACCCTGTGCCTCGTCGAGGCGCTTTTTAATAAGCGTGATATCGTCATCCGCCACATCAACTTTCTGCTTCAGATCTGCAATCTCTGTAGCTTGGGCAGTCGCCATGGATATAACAGCCTGTGTTGCAATTAGTCAGATTATTTCCTGGGCATGTCTTTCTTGATCCTCTGATTGCCTCCCTTTGGACGCCAACTAGAGTCTCAGGGGCTATTGTCTATATACCGGTGCATTTTACGCTTATAGCACAATTAAAAATATTACATTACGTACCTCAAAGCCTCTTAGCAGGCTCGTAAAGGCTTCATTCAATCCTATTTTCGCGGACCAAACCCTCTCAACCACCGTACCCATCAAAGTACGATGATCCTCTAAGATGGACGCATGTCACAATGTGTCCATCAATGTATCCGGCGCCTTTGGATCCAGAGCAGGTTGCGCCATCTCTTGGAAATCGGATAGTCTGGGACCTTTATTGGTGGTCCTTGTAGGGGCCGCACACCCCGGACCCTGTACTGCCGAAGTGTCACCTTTGGGCCCGGTCTTCACTGTCCATTGCACCGCTTGTTGATCGGGAGAGATCCTCCGGGATGACACCTCGGTGTCGTCTACCTTATCGAGCAGGGAGATCTGTGGAGGCGCCTCGCTCTCCATCATCTCCGGAAGAAGATCCCCCGACGAGGAGGACTGTTGAGGAAGGCTGCACGCCAGACTGCAAACATATATTTTAAATGTTACCCTCGCAACCAGGAAGGAACGGGATATGTTTGAAACACCCTTGTTCACTTACGATTCAGCTAAGGGCCTATCTTTACGGAGGGACTGCGTGTCAACATTGCCTCCGAACCGGAACCCCCTGACAGGGATAGCTTCCCCCGCTTAGAAGCGTTTACTTCAAGTCTTCGGAGGCGGTCCTCTTGTTCCCATGAGGAGAAGGGATGTCAGTTTTTCCTTCCCTTCCATCCTCAAAAAAGGGAGTTCCAATATCCCTGGACAAGGTGCCTGGTGTACCTCTAGAAAGGGGACCACCTGGGGCCTCTTTGCTCTCCTCCTTGTCTTCCCTCGCCGGCACTTGATGTGGTGCCAGAGCCAGCATCCTTGTTAACACTGGATCAGCTGAGTCTTCGGGAAGAGGGGCCAAACACCTAATTCTCTCCGCCTTCTTTATCCAGCCCTGGCCAAGTATGGTTTTCTTAGTATATTGTTATGAGAAATTTAGCTAAGCTGTGTTTAAGAGTCAAGCGCTTACCAGGGTATCCGGATGTTTGCAGTCAAGGCCGATGTCCTCTGTAGTATCCGGCCACTGTTTTCGTGCCCCAAAGAATAATTTACACATTCCTCTGAGCATCGTGCCAGAGAAGTGATGTAGGGTTCGTGGTCCTTCCGGATTGAACTCCCACATGTGGAGAGGCCGTCGCTGGCACGCTAGGACCCGAGGACTAGCATTACTTGGATCACATTGACAAGACCGGTGTCCTTTTCAATGATGCTCCGAATGCGGCTTTGTAGCATCCGCACTTCATCAATTGATCCCAATCCATCCCCTTATTAATCCATGATGCAAGCTATAGCGGAGGACCGGATCAGAACGTAGGTGTAGCTGCCCATTTGTTACCACGGGGTTCAGTGATGTAAAACCACTCGCGCTGCCACATGTCAGAAGTTTCTATGAAGGAACCCTGTGGCCAAGTAGTATTGGCAAGTTTGCTCACCGTAGCACTGTAGCGATCAGACCTCCAACAGTCTGATCTTTGTGCATCAGTGTCATCCCTGGATTCGTAATGCTGACACGCACAATACTTGAAGGATTTATAATAGAGTAGCAATCACAGACTTATTACATCGAATGTCTCAAAAGAGAACTTATTACAATAAATATGGCTTAAGGCCATCTAAATACTATAGCTGCGGAAGGCTTGGAAGATAAAGTGAGTCCATCAACTCCAAAGGCATCACTGAGTGAAAGATCATGACCTAAGGCACCTTACTCATCGTCTGAAAAGTCTGCAACATGAAAGTTGCAGCCCGAAACGGGTCAGCACATGGAATATGCTGGCAATGTAACACAAGAGAGTAATGTACAGAATAATGCTATCACTACATGCATATATGGCTCGTGGAAAGCTCTACGGTTACAGTTTTGCATAAAGCCAATTTTTTCCTACAACAATGGAATAAGTTTTATTTAACTATCATGGTGGTTGTTAAACATTGAGAAGGTTCACCCAACTCAATCCCAATTAAGCATCATCATTAAACCCAATCAAATTATATTAAGAGTGATGAGATCAACATGATAATCCAAGAAACTAGATACTCAAGACGTCCATAACCGGGGACGCGGCTAATCATGATTAGTTTGTACACTCTGCAGAGGTTTGTGCACTTTTACCCACAAGACTCGAGTACATCAATGGTTGAAGAATCGAGACACAGTCTTTCTGAAAAAATAACTCTTTACTCCGGGTGGACAGTTACACCTACTTTCCCCTACATCTGCTAGCCCACCACTGAAAGAGGTCTTGTAACTTACTCAACTATGCTAGAGCCCATAATAGCTTGTGGCTGCACACGGAAGTTTCTAGCATGAATAATCTTATGATCCCTTTGACCCTGGGTGGCGGTCCATAGGAGAATCACACGGTACCCCGAGATTTGCAAAAATACAGGTAACACTGGGTTCCCCAGGTGCCTCAATCCACCTAGATGTGTATTAAAGTTGCCACCTTAAGTTAACCATTAAATAACAATACTCACATTTGTCATGGACACACTCACCCAATCCACGTCTACAAGCATAGCATAGCAATATAAGCAACATAGAATTAACTCCCAAAGGTTTGATAATAAACAGGACAATAGGTACTACCTCGTCTACTTCCCAAAACCCACATATTAAAATCAGATCCGAACCATGCAATTGTTTGGGGATTGATCTAATGCAATAAAACTGGGTAGTAAAGAAGTATGATCAAAGTGTTACTTGCCTTGCTGATGATCCGTGAAACCTTGAGACTCGTAGTAGCACGCTTTGCACTCTGGGTACTCTATCGCAAACAAACAAGCATACAATAAGAACTCAACTACAAGCATGGGTAACACACAAATAAGAGATCTGACCAGAAAGTTCAACTTAAGAACTCCGGTTTGCAAAAAGAATCAAATCAAACGAAACAGCAAAACTCAACTGCGAAAGAAACAAACTTGGTTTACTAATCTGGACTTAAGTCAAATTTTATAGTAGCAAAAACTTGTTTAAATTGTTTAAATGGAAAGAGGGTTTCGAGACGAAACTCTACGCGCTTGAATCGACTGATTCCAATAAACGAGCGAAAAGATAAACTAAAACGAAAATCAGGGCAGAAATCGTGATCAAAAATAATCGCGGAAAATCCGTGTAAAAAGAAAAACAGACGAACAGGCTAACGAACGAACGTCGCTATCTGCGGCTAAACGGTGAAAATCGTTCGTTAAAACGAACGAACGAACGGGCGTTCGCTAAATAACTAAACCGGAAAAAAACTGACCTATTAAAAAAATAAACCGGGGTTTCTAAAAAAACCGACGATTTTCTTAGAGAAAACCGCGGCGGCGGCGGCTACCTCCGGCGGGTCCAGCGAGGCGGCGGCGGCGGGTCCGGCGGGGTGGTGAGGCGACGGCGGGGCGGCGACAAGGGGCCTTGGCGTTGGCGGCGGCGGAAACCGGCGGCGGCGGCAACCGATGGCGGCGGCGGCGCGCAGATCGAGGTGGCGACTAGGGTTAGGGTTTGGGCGGCAGCGTGGGCTGGGGTGGGCTGGGGCGGCTCGAGCGGCTTATAAGAGGGTCGGCTGGGGGAGTCCTGGCCGGTTACGGCCCGGAGTCGGTTCGTTCTTTTTAATAATTCCGCGCAGAAAAATAAGTAAAAGAAATACTAAACGGACTCCAAAAATCCTGAAATAAATTTTCCTCGTCCTATAAAAATATAGCAGACAAAGTGAACATTTATTTGGGCCTATAATGCAATTTTGAAAACGCATATTTTTCCTAATTCAAATAAAATAGCGATAAAACTCCGAAATAAAATCTTATTTGATTTTAATATTAAATCTCCAATATTTCTTTATTTTGGGAAAGTCATTTCATTCCCTCTCGTTTATTTTTATAAAAGAAATATATAAAGAGAAAATAATTAAAATCAAATGATCCTCTTTTCAAAATTTGAGAAAAACTCAAATGTGAAAATAACGAAATCCCCAACTCTCTCCGTGGGTCCTTGAGTTGCATACAATTTCTAGGATCAAACCAAACTACAATAAAATATGATATGCAATTATGATCTAATGTAAAACATTCCAAATTGAAAGTTTGGGATGTTACAAACCTACCCCCCTTAAGATGAATCTCGCCCTCGAGATTCGGGTTGGCTAGAAAATAGGTGATGGTGATCCTTCCGTAGGTCTTCCTCTCGCTCCCAGGTGGCTTCATCTTCGGTATAGTGGCTCCACTAAACTTTGCAGAACTTGATAACCTTGCTGCGTGTGACTCGGCTGGCAAACTCGAGAATCTTCACTGGTTTCTCCTCGTAGGTCAAATTTCTATCCAACTGAATTGCTTCGAGTGGCACTGTATCTCTCAGAGGAATATCAGCCATCTCTGCGTGGCACTTCTTCAGCTGGGAAACGTGGAACACATCGTGAACTCCTAACAATCCTTCGCGCAATTCCAATTTGTAAGCAACTTCTCCCATACGTTCCAAAACTTTGTATGTTCCCACAAAACGTGGTGCTAACTTTCCCTTAACTCCAAAACACTTAACTCCTCGAAGTGGGGACACATGAAGATATACTCTGTCTCTGACTTCATAAACTGTATCCTTGCGTTTAGAATCCGCATAGCTCTTCTGCCTGGACTGGGCTACCTTGAGTCTATCACGAATCAGCTTAACCTTCTCTTCGGACTCTTTAATCAAATCTGGTCCGAACAACTGACGTTCTCCAACTTCATCCCACAACAATGGTGTCCTGCACCTCCTTACGTACAAAGCTTTGAAAGGGGCCATCTTCAAACTGGCTTGGTAGTTGTTGTTGTAAGAGAACTCTGCATCAGGAAAATTGTCGTCCCAACTAGATCCATAATCTAGCACACAAGCTCTCAACATGTCCTCCAGAATCTGATTGACTCTCTCGGTTTGTCCATCTGTCTATGGATGAAAGGCTATACTGAACTCTAGCCTGGTACCCAAAGTTTTGTGCAGTTGATTCCAGAACTTTGAGGTAAACTGGGTTCCTCTATCTGATACAATGGTCCTCGGAACTCCATGCAGACATACGATCCTGGTCATATATATCTTCGCCAACTTAGCACTGGTGTAAGTGGTCTTCACTGGGATGAAATGAGCTACCTTTGTCAAACGATCAACTACAACCCATATCGAGTCATAACCTGAGCGAGTCCTGGGCAATCCCGTGATAAAATCCATGCCTAGCTTATCCCACTTCCATTCGGGTATCGGCAATGGTTGTAGCAAACCTGCTGGCTTCTGATGCTCTGCCTTCACTCTCTGACATACATCACAAACTGCTACATACTCTCCAATATCCTTCTTCATTCTGGTCCACCAGAAAGTATCCTTCAAATCCAGATACATCTTGGTATTTCTTGGGTGAATCGAATACGGCGAGTCATGGGCCTCCTGCAGAATCAACTTCCTGATCTCCGGATCATTAGGCACATATACGCGGTCCTCAAACCATAAGGTATCGTGCTCATCCTCACGAAATCCTTTAGCTTTTCCTTTGCTCATCCTTTCCTTTATCTCGGCAATCTCCTTGTCCGTCTTCTGAGCTTCTCTGATCTTATCCATCAATGTAGACTGAATCTCCAATGATGCTACATAGCCTCTCGGAACTATTTCCAAACATAGCTCGCGAAGATCCTCGACTAACTCCTTGGGTAACTCTCCGGTCAAGAGGGTGTTGACATGGCTCTTGCGGCTTAACGCATTGGCTACTACGCTAGCCTTTCCTGGGTGATAATGCAACCTCATATCATAATCCTTAATGAGCTCCAACCATCTCCTTTGCCTGAGATTCAATTCCTTCTGCATGAAGATATACTTCAAACTCTTGTGATCCGTGTACACCTCACAATGGTTTCCGATGAGAAAATGTCTCCATGTCTTCAGCACATGCACTACGGCTGCTAACTCCAAATCGTGTGTAGCATAATTCAACTCATGGGGCTTAAGCTGCGTGAGGCATAAGAAGCAACTCTTCCCTCCTGCATAAGCACTGCTCCAAGTCCTCGACAAGAAGCATCGCAATATACTTCATAATCCTTGCACTGATCTGGCAGAATCAACACCGGTGACGTAACCAAATGTTTCTTCAACTCCTAGAAACTGGCCTCACATTCCTCAGTCCATTTGAATTTGGTGTCCTTCTTCAACAATTCCGTCATGGGCTTTGCAATCTTTGAGAAATTCTCAATGAACCTCTGGTAGTATCCTGCGAGTCCAAGAAAACTCCGGATCTCTCCAACTGACGTGGGTGCTTCCCAATTTGTCACAGTGACAACCTTGGTGGGGTCTACTGCTATTCCTTCTCCGGATATAATATGCCCGAGGAATCCAACTTCCTTCAACCAAAACTCACACTTGCTGAACTTGGCATATAACCGATGTTCTCTGAGCTTCCCAAGTACCAAACGCAAATGCTCCTTATGCTCCTCTTCATTTTTCGAGTAGACCAGAATATCATCAATGAACACCACGACGAACTTATCCAAAAACTCCATAAACACCTTGTTTATCATGTTGATGAAATAGGCAGGTGCGTCAGTCAGACCAAATGACATAACGGTATACTCATATAGCCCGTACCTCATGGTAAAAGATGTCTTAGGTATATCCTGCTCTCGAATCTTCAACTGGTGGTATCCTGATTGCAGATCGATCTTGGAAAATACCTTAGCTCCTTGCTACTGGTCAAACAAATCATTGATCATCGGTAGTGGGTACTTGTTCTTTATCGTTACTTAATTTAATCCTCGATAATCAACAACCATCCTCAACGATCCACCCTTCTTCCACTAGAAGCACTGGTGATCCCCAAGGTGACGAACTTGGGCAAATATAGCCTTTATCTAGTAACTCCTTAATCTGCTTCTTAATTTCCTCCAAATCCTTTGCAGGCATCCGATACGGTCTCTTAGATATTGGCCTTGTGCCTGGCAAAAGCTCAATAAAAAACTCAATGTCTCTATCCGGTGGCATGCCTGGCAACTCTCCTAGAAATACGTTAGGGAAATCCTTCACCACTAGTACTTCCTCCTGTACAACTCCTGATAAGGAATTCACTTGAGTCCTCTTCGGCACATGCCCAGATACATACTTAATCCTTCTTCCTTCTGGGGTGGTGAGCAAAATCGACTTACTGGCGCAATCGATGTTTCCTCCATACATCGATAGCCAATCCATACCCAGAATCACATCCACACCTTGTGAATCCAAAATTATCAGGTCTGAGGGGAAAACATGCCTACCTATGGTCAATGGCATCTGAAAACATCCTTGGCTTGCCATATACTCCACTCCTGGCGAGCTTACTAACATAGGTGTTCTAAGAACTTTGGTGGGCAATTTATACTTATCCACAAATCCCCTTGATATGTATGAATGTGATGCACCAGTATCAAAAATAACTATTGCAGTAAATGACTTAACCAAAAACTTACCTATTACTGCATCTGGCTGTGCTTCAACCTCCTCCACATTAAAGTGGTTCACCTATCCCCTGTTGAAAGGGTTCAGCTTCTTCCCAGAGCTTCCATTGCCATTTCCATTTTTAGCTTCAGGACATTCATTGGCATAATGTCCAGTCTTCTAGCACTTGTAGCAAGTAATGTGGCTCAGATCCTTCTTGGCGGGCATTGCTGGGTTGGAACGATTCTGTCCGTTGCTTCCTCCATTACCATTCCCATTCTTGGGGCCACTATGGTTGTGCAAACTTCCTCCATTGTGATTGTGACCTCCATGGTTATGCTGAAACGGTCCTCCCGAGTTCGGGGTAAAATGAGCTCCCTCTTGTGGTTCCCTTGTCCATACTCCCTCTTGTGGTTGTCAATCTGCTGTTGCTTCCCTTCAATCATGAGAGCTCTATCTACCAATTCCTGGTAGTTGTTGAAGGTTGCCACCATCAACTGCATGCTCAGCTCATCATTCAGTCCTTCCAGAAACTTCTCCTACTTAGCTGCATCCGTAGCAACGTCATCTGGGGCATAACGTGCTAACTTACTAAAATCATCCACATATTGGCCAACTGTGCGTCCTCCTTGGTGAAATTTGAGAAACTCACGCTTCTTCATGGCCATAGCTCCTGCTGAAACATGGGCAGTACAGAAAGCCTGCTGAAACTGGTCCCATGTGACAGTGTCAATGGGGTAAGTGACTGTGAAGTTCTCCCACCATGATGCTGCAGGTCCATCAAGCTGATGTGCGGCAAAACACACTCTCTCCATATCTGTGCATCCTCTAGTGGTCAACTCCCTTCCAATCTTGTGGAGCCAATCATGTGCAACTATCGGCTCGGTGCTACTGGAGAACACCGGCGGATTAAGCCTCATGAAACGGGCTAAGTGATCAACTGGTGGTGGTGGTGGTGGGTTGTTGTTGTTGTTCCCCTGATTCTGATTCTGTACTAGTACCTGCATAAGTGCATTCTGCTGCTGGATCAACTGAGTGACCTCCGGTGGGAAAGCAAATCCATTGTCGCGTCTCGGAGGCATCTGAGGGTTTATAGAGAAGATGAGAAAATAGAATGGAAATAGATCTAGAGGGAAAACACTACCCATTATGAACGTGAGACAAACACAATCATATCACTTCAGTCAATCCAAACAAGGGCATACAACGGTCTAACTATTGTTACAGAAGTGCTCGGACTATACTATATACATGGGGGAATACTACTAATGTTATGGTGGTCAACTAGAAAAATTGATCGGTCGAAGACTCCATGATATTTGCTCCAGCTTCATCAACATAGTCATTATCACTATCGTCAGGGTCCGAGTCGGTGTTGTCGATGATGATGTAGTTCTCCGGGCAAGTGGAATTGTTGTCATCTCCTCCTGGCGCGGGGTCTCCCATGAATACTCCTAGCTTCTTCTCCAGGTCGTCATTCTTCTCCAACAATGTTACTACTTCCTCCTCATATCCATCGTGTGTAGACTTGAGTTCTTCCTCCAGCTTCGTGATCCTGGTCATAGCCTTCTTCAGATCTATCATGCCTGCGCACATCTGGTTCTCCTGGCGACGAATGTGCTGGTTTAACTCCTGGATGAAAGCTGCAATAGATCTATCCTTCCTGGTGCCGATCATCTCCCATTGCTCATCTCGGCACCCACAAATCTGGTAGATAGTATCCTTGAGATTGTTGTGGTAAACTTCTCCAATGCATCCCATGGTGATGTGGGCTGCCATGCTCTTTCCTAGACTCCAGGTCGGTGCATCAAAGGAAAACTCGATGGGCTCAGTGACTGGCATGGACGTCCTTCCTGGAACTTGAAATTGAATCACCCAACGCTCCTCTTCAGGTAAAGTGGCGACGTAGGTCCCGGTGAAGCTTGGTACTCCAATGTTCAGGTATCTAGTAACTTCCTTCAAGTGGCGTCCGAAAGGTGTATCTTCATCCGGTTGCGTGAACTTGTTCCTTGCATCCGCCATCCTAAAGAGTAGAAAAGGGAGAGGAGTTAGAAATGAGAAGAGAGTAGTGATCTAGGGCTTTAGCTTAGTGGTCGTGTCCTATAGTCAGCGTGTGCTCTGATACCATCTTGTAAAGACCAGACCTCAAATAGTCTAATCTTTGTGCATCAGTGTCATCCCTGGATCGGTAATGCTGACACGCACAGTACTTGAAAGATTTATAACAGAGTAGAAATCACACACTTATTACATCGAATGACTCAAAAGAGAACTTATTACAATAAATATGGCTTAAGGCCATCTAAATACGATAACAGCGGAAGGCTTGGAAGATAAAGTGAGTCCATCAACTCCAACGGCATCACTGAGTGAAAGATCACGACCTAAGGCACCTTACTCGTCGTCTGAAAAGTCTGCAACATGAACATTGCAGCCCGATACGGGTCAGCACATGGAATATGCTGGCAATATAACACAAGAGAGTAATGTACAGAATAATTCTATCACTAGATGCATATATGGCTGGTGGAAAGCTCTATGGTTACAGTTTTGCATAAAGCCAATTTTTCCCTACAACAAAGGAATAAGTTTTATTTAACTATCATGGTGGTTGTTAAACATTGAGAAGGTTCACCCAACTCAATCCCAATTAAGCATCATCATTAAACCCAATCAAATTATATTAAGAGTGATGAGATCAACATGATAATCCAAAAAACTAGATACTCAAGACGTCCATAACTGGGGACACGGCTAATCATGATTACTTTGTACACTCTGCAGAGGTTTGCGCACTTTTGCCCACAAGACTCTAGTACATCCATGGTCGGGGAATCGAGACACAGTCTTTCTAAAACAATAACTCTTTACTCCGGTTGGAACAGTTACACCTACTTTCCCCTACATCTGCTAGCCCACCACTGAAAGAGGTCTTGTAACTTACTCAACTATGCTAGAGCCCATAATAGCTTGTGGCTGCACACGGAAGTTCCTAGCATGAATAATCTTATGATCCCTTTGATCCTGGGTGGCGGTCCATAGGAGAATCACACGGTACGCTAGGATTTCCAAAATTACAGGCAACAATGGGTTCCCTAGGTGCCTCAATCCACCTAGATGTGTATTAAAGTTGCCACCTTAAGTTAACCATTAAATAACAATACTCACATCTGTCATGGATAAACTCACCCAATCCACGTCTACAAGCATAGCATAGCAATATAAGCAACATAGAATTAACTCCCAAAGGTTTGATAATAAACAGGACAATAGGTACTATCTCATCTACTTCCCAAAACCCACATATTAAAATCAGATCCTAACCATGCAACTGTTTGAGAATTGATCTAATGCAATAAAACTGGGTAGTAAAGAGGTATGATCAAAGTGTTACTTGCCTTGCTGATGATCCGTGAAACCTAGAGACTCGTAGTAGCACGCTTCGCACTCCGGGTACTCTATCGCAAACAAACAAGCATACAATAAGCACTCAACTACAAGCACGGGTAAAAATCAAATAAAAAATCTAACCAGAAAGTTCAACTTAAGAACTCCAATTTTCAAAAAGAATCAAATCAAACGAAACAACGAAACTCAAACTGCGAAAGAAACAAACTTCATTTACTAATCTGGACTTAAGTCAAATTTTACAGTAGCAAAAAATTGTTTAAGTTGGTTAAACAGAAAGAGGGTTTCGAGATGAAACTCTAGGCGCTTAAATCGCCTGATTGCGATAAAAGAGCAAAAATATAAACTAAAACGAAAATCAGGGCAGAAATCACGATCGAAAATAATCGCGGAAAATCCCGTGAAAAAGAAGAACTAACGAACAGGCTAACAAACGAACGTTCGCTGTCTGCGAATAAACGGTGAAAATCGTTCATTAAAACAAACGAACGAACGAGCGATCGCTAAATAACTAAACCGGAAAAAAATAAAACCGATCTATTAAATAAATAAACCAGGGTTTCTAAAAAACCGACGGTTTTCTTAGAGAAAAGGGCGGCAGCGGCGGCTACCTCCGGCGGGTCCGGCGAGGCGGCGGTGGCGGGTCCGGCAGGGCAGCGAGGCTCCGGCGGGGCGGCGGCATCGACGGCGAGGGGCGGCGGTGTCGACGGCAAGGGGCGGCAGTGGAAACTGGCTGTGGCGGCGGCATGCGCGGATCGACGCGGTGGCTAGGGTTAGGGTTTGGGCGGCGGCGCGGGCTGGGGTGGGCTGGGGCGGCTGGGGCGGCTTATAAGAGGGCCGGCCGGGGGAGTCCTGGCCGGTTACGGCCCGGAGTTGGTTCGTTTTTTAAATAATTCCATGAAGAAAAACAAATAAAAGAAATACTAAACGGACTCCAAAAATCCTGAAATAAGTTTTCCCCGTCCTCTAAAAATATAGCGGACAAAGTGAACATTTATTTGGGCCTATAATGCAATTTTGAAAAACACATATTTTTCTAATTCAAATAAAATAGTGATAAAACTCTAAAATAAAATCTTATTTGATTTTAATATTAAATCAACAATATTTCTTTATTTTGGAAAAGTCATTTTATTCCCTCTCCTTTATTTTTATAAAAGAAATATATAAAGAGAAAATAATTAAAATCAAATGATCCTCTTTTAAAATTTGAGAAAAACTCAAATATGAAAATATTGAAATCCCCAACTCTCTCCATGGGACCTTGAGTTGCGTAGAATTTCTAGGATCAAACCAAAATGCAATAAAATATGATATGCAATTATGTTCTAATGTATAGCATTCCAAATTGAAAATTTGCGATGTTACAAGCACCACCGCACTCCGCCTGTTTCCCGTCGACTACCTTCGGCTTCACATTGAAGGTCTTAAGCCACGAGCCGAAGTGTGGGGGAATACGGAGGAAGGCCTCGCACACGATAATAAACACCGAGACGTGAAGAAAGGAGTCCGGAGCTAGATCGTGAAAATCTTGCCCGTAATAGGACATGAGCCCTCGAACGAAGGGATGAAGAGAGAACCCTAGCCCTCGGAGAAAGTGGGAGATGAATACTACCCTCTCGCTGGATCTGGGAGTAGGAATAACCTGCCCTTGAGCAGGAAGCCTGTGGAGGATTTCTGCAGTCAGGTATCTTGCCTCTTGGAGCTTCGTGATATCCTCCTCTGTGATGGAGGAGGCCACCCATCGGCCTTGAGGGCTGGGTCCGGACATGACTGGGAAGCGTTAAGCAATTAACTCAAACCTTGGGTGCTGGAACTCAAGGTGGGAGAGGTTGAGGAAAGGCTTGGCATAAAGGAGAAAGGACGAGTCTTGGCCCCTTTATAAAGGCGATGAATATCAAACGCCCCTGCTAGGCCTTAAAACATGCCTATTCCCAAGGAATCATGCCAACAGAACGGTTGGGTTATCCACGCCCGTGTTGAAGAGAATCCCGCAATAAAGGGGACATGATCTATGCTTTGACAAGACGTGCCAATGAAACCGCATCTTGAAATATGGAGCGACAGGCTAAAAAACGGTTCGAATAATGATCGAGCGACGGCGTGATATCATGCTACAAAAAGTTGTCAGCAAATTGGACTCGTGAAATATTATGCTCTCTACGGTTGTGTGTGGAATTTGTTTTGTAGAGCTGGATACGTTTCTTATGTTCGAGGACTATTTTGGAGTATTCGGAGGAGGAACCGGCCTTGTAATGCCGAAGACAATCTGCGCGCCAGATACCTCGTCATTGAAGCCTGGTTCAGGGGCTACTGAGGGAGTCCTGGATTAAGGGGTCCTCGGGCGTCCGGACAATTTACATGGGCCGGACTGTTGGGCTATGAAGATACAAGATAGAAGACTTCTTCCCCTGTCCGTATGGGACTCTCCTTTGCGTGGATGGCAAGCTTGGTGATTCGGATATGTAGATTCCTTTCTCTGTAACCGGCTTTGTATAACCCTAGTCCCCTCCGGTGTCTATATAAACCGGAGGGTTTAGTCCGTACAGGCAATCATAATCCTATAGGCTAGACTCTTAGTGGTTTAGCCATTACGATGTCGTGGTAGATCAACTCTAGTAATACTCATATTCATCAAGATCAATCAAGCAGGAAGTATGGTATTACCTCCATAGAGAGGGCCCGAACTTGGGTAAACATTGTGTCCCCCACCTCCTGTTACCATCAGCCTTAGACGCAAAGTTTGGGACCCCCTACCCGAGATCCGCCGGTTTTGACACCGACAAAGACCTCGGTGAAGCTGCTTACATATTGGGCATCAAGATCTATATAGATAGATCAAGAGCTTGATAAGATTTTTCAATCAGTAAATACCTTGACAAGTGTTTGAAAGAGTTCAAAATGGATCAGTCAAAGAAGGGGTTCTTGCCTTTATTACAAGGTGTAAAGTTGAGTAAGACTAAAAGCCGGACTGCGGCAGAAAATAGAAAGAGAATGAAAGTCATTCCCTATGCCTCAGTCATAGGTTCTATAAAGTATGCCATGCTATGTACCAGACCAGTTGTGTGCCTTGCTATGAGTTTGACAAAGGGGTATGATAGTGATCCAGGAGTGGATCACTATGGGCAGTGCTAGGCGTCAGCCGGCTGATCCGCGCGTGGGATCAGCCAGCTCGACCGCCGTTCGATTTAACCGTTGGATCCCCTTGAGAAGGACTGCATGCACATGTCGCTTTCATGCTGACGTATTGGTGGACCACAATTGCTTTTCCTTTTGTACTAATCCATGTACCACTCCTTCTGCTGCTGCGTTAGTAGCCCACACCATGTTCCTTTCCTCCATGCTGCGTAGCCAACCTATGGTGTATGTGCTGCTCAACTACCTTAGATTTTGAGCAAGAAGTGCACGGACGCATCAACCTTAGTTCATTAGTTGCTCCCAGTAAAGAGATGGAAACAAAAAAAATAAAGGAAAACACTTGCATTCCATTAGCTGATGCATGCAGGACATCATCGGCATGCGCTATCGTCCGATTAAACCTGATCGTACGGTGCGGCAAGCCATCATGTGCGATCGACACGTGCCCAGATTGCAATGTCATTGGTGTTTCCGAGACATCGTCATTGTTGCGGAGGCGAGTTTCTAAAACATCATTTGCAAAGGCGTGTTTGCAATGTCACCGGTGTTTATGAAACATTGACGTTGTTGCAGAAGCATGTTTCTAAAATATTGTTGCAGAGGCTTGGTTCTAAAACATCATCCTTGTTGCGGAGATATGGGTCTGTGAGCTCATAGGATTGCAAGACGACACATGTTGTCAAGCCCCTTTGCAACACACCACATGTTATGAAGCCATCGAGCATCCCATCATGGCTCCCTTTTTGAAACATGGTGCATGTTGTGAAGTCTCCTTGCAACACGGTGCATGTTGCGAAACCCCTTTGGAACATGGCGCATGTTGTGAAACCCTTTTTTAGCGTGACACATGTTGTGAAGTCTCCTTGCAAAATGGTGCATGTTCCGAAACACCTTTCCAGTGTGACGCATGTTGTGAAACCCCTTTGCAGTGTGACACATGTTGTGAAGTCTCTTTCCAGCACGACCCATGTTGTGAAACCCCTTTGCAGCGTGATGCATGTTGCGAAACCGGCTTTGTTGCATATCATGCTAACCATTTAGCACTCGGTGGTCTGACCTTATAGCAGCTTGCGGCGTGCGAGACGCCATCCTTGCGGATGTAGTGGCCGCAGAGCCATCCTCTTCCGCTGGCTACAAGCAGCATCGCGTAGCTCGCTTGCCGGCTTGTCGTCCAAAACAGGTCTTGCATCTTGCTATGGAGGAAGCAGCACACGTAATCCAGGTAGCGATGCACGGAGTAACTTTTATTGTGCATGGCAGCAAATACACTAGCATGCAAAGGAATCATACCATAGGCCACGGGGACCACTCACAAGCAAAAGGTGGGACAAGGACAGGTGTGCAAGAGAAATCAGGGGACCAGCGCACGCCCAACAGAAATTGTGATTAGGCGATCCGACGGCTTAGCGCGTGGCGGACGGGTCCAGTAAAATCAGCCACCTGATTTGAAGTATTTTCCGATCACTATATAGCGGTCAAAGTTATCCTTAGTTATCTAAGAGGACTAAGGAAGTATTTCTCGGTTATGTAGGTGATAAAGAGTTCGTCGTAAAGAATTACATTGATGCAAGCTTTTACACCGATCCAGATGACTCTAAGTCTAAATCTTGATACATATTGAAAGTGGGAGCTATTAGCTAGAGTAGCTCCATGCAGAGCATTGTAAACATATAATTTTTGCAAAATACATACGGCTCCGAATGTGACAGATCCGTTGACTAAACTTCTCTCATGAGCAAAACATGATCACACCTTAGTACTCTTTGGGTGTTAATCACATAGCGATGTGAACTAGATTATTGATTGTAGTAAACCTTTTGGGTGTTGGTCACATGGCGGTGTGAACTATGGGGGTTAATCACATACATATGTGAACTATTGGTGTTAAATCACATGGCGATGTGAACTAGATTATTGACTCTAGTGCAAGTGGGAGACTGAAGGAAATATGCCCTTGAGGCAATAATAAAGTTATTATTTATTTTCTTATATCATGATAAATGTTTATTATTCATGCTAGAAGTGTATTAACCGGAAACTTAGTACATGTGTGAATACATAGACAAAACAGAGTGTCCCTAGTATGCCTCTACTTGACTAGCTCGTTAATCAAAGATGGTTATGCTTCCTGACCATAGACATGTGTTGTCATTTGATAAACGGGATCACATCATTAGGAGAATGATGTGATGGACAAGACCCATCCATTAGCTTACCATTATGATCGTTACAGTTTCATTGCTACTACTTTCTTCATGACTTATACACGTTCCTCAGACTATCAGATTATGCAACTCACGAATACCGGAGGAACACCTTGTGTGCTATCTAACGTCACAACATAACTGGGTGATTATAAAGATGCTCTACAGGTGTCTCCGAAGGTGTTTGTTAGGTTGGCATAGATCGAGATTAGGATTTGTCACTCCGTGTATCGGAGAAGTATCTCTGGGCCCTCTCGGTAATGCTCATCACTATAAGCCTTGCAAGCAATGTGACTAATGAGTTAGTTGCGGGACGAAACATTACGGAACAAGTAAATAGACTTGCCGGTAACGAGATTGAACTAGGTATGATGATACCGACGATCGAATCTCGGGCAAGTAACATACCGATGACAAAGTGAACAACGTATGTTGTTATGTGGTTTGACCGATAAAGATCTTCGTAGAATATGTAGGAGCCAATATAAGCATCCAGGTTCCTCTATTGGTTATTGACCGGAGATGTGTCTCGGTCATATCTACATAGTTCTCGAACCCGTAGGGTCCGCACGCTTAAGTTCGATGACGATTTGTATTATTAATTATGTGTTTTAATGACTAAAATTTGTTCGGAGTCCCGGATGAGATCACGGACGTGACGAGGAGTCTCGAAATGGTCGAGACATAAAGATTCATATATTGGAAGGCTTTATTCGGACACCGGAAAGGTTCTGAGTGATTCGAGTATTTTTTAGAGTACCGGAGAGTTACGGGAATTTGCCGTGGAAGTTAATGGGCCTTATTGGGCTTTAGTGGATAGAGGGAAGAAGGGACACGAGGTGGCGCGTGCCTCCCCCCTGCCCAAACTGAATTGGATAAGGGGTGGGGGTGCGGGCCCCCTTTTCCTTCTCCCTCTGGTTCCTTTCCTTCTTTCCTACTCCGAAAAGGAAAGGGAATCCTACTAGGACTTGGGAGTCCTAGTAGGACTCCCTACACTTGGCGTGCCCCTAGGAGGGCCGGCCTCTCTCCCTCCCTCCTTTATATACGTGGGCAGGGGGCACCCCAAAGGACACACAAGTTTCTCTTAACCGTGGGCGGTGCCCCCCTCCACAGTTACACACCTCGATCATACCATCGTAGTGCTTAAGCGAAGCCCTACGCCGGTAGCATCATCATCACCATCGCCACGCCATCGTGCTGACGGAACTCACCCTCGTCCTCAACTATATCAAGAGCACGAGGGACATCATCGAGCTGAACGTGTGCTGAACACGGAGGTGACGTATGTTCGGTGATCGCTAAGAAGTTCGACTACATCAACCGCGTTATTGAAACGCTTTCGCTTTTGGTCTACGAGGGTACGTGGACACACTCTCCCCTCTCATTGCTATGCATCACCGATAGATCTTGCGTGATCGTAGGAATTTTTTGAAATTACCGTGTTCCCCAACAACACTTTGCTGGCAAACTAGTCGTCAAGCGCCGCCATGCCACTGTTGAGCGACAATGCGCAGCGCTCGAAGACAGGACGGACCTTAGGATCTCCGGCTCGGAGATCCGCGTTGACCGGTGACATGATAGTGCGCTTGAGTACAGGGAGTATAGGAGGGGAGTTTGGGGGAACTAGAGTAGGAATCGAGATTCCTGAGGTGGGGGAGGGGCGGGATATTGGGAATGAAAAGGTAGCATGAATTTCGAACACGCGCCAATATTCTCTCGGCGTGCAAGCGCACGAAAACACCAGTGGCGCCCACATGTCGGCCTAAGAGTCCTTTTTCTTTCTTTTTTGTGAGCCCGGCCTAAGAGTCATAATTGACCTGTTTGGCATCGCGTTACTACTCGGCCCATATTCAACGACACCTCACTTGCCCAAACAAGTGTACATCATCGAAAAGACACTGAGCTGAAATTATAACTTGAAAAAAGGAGATATACTCTGAACACTGGAGAATGGTGATGCCCTCATTTAGCCCACCAGCAGTTCGAGACAAAAAATAGTTCGAAACAACGATATATACAACATTCAAACACTTACTAACTACTACTGACATAAACAGCACGACATGATAGTTCATAAGAAGTCTTGCTACACCACCAAAACGCACCCATCTGCAGCGCTCAGACTCTCGTGATCCAGACGAGAATGACATAGTAAATAGAGGCAACTATTACATAGTAAGAGTGACATAGACGAGGATGACCAAATGACAAGGAATATGCATATCAAAAGAGAGAACTACCCATCCAGAACAAGTAGCAAAGACAACAAGTCATTCGAAGAGGGATGATCCAACGCCATCATAATTTGCAGCCCCGCTTCATCCACCAGTGATCCGGAGAAACCAGTACTCCACCCTTTCGACGCAACAACCCAATTACCTATCAACCTAAAGGCTTGAACCACATCACTGCATGTCGGACTTGAGACATCCAAGGATCAAAGTTAATCCAGATGCCTTTGTCATTCTCACCTTCTTTTGGCTGCAGGCTGTATCATTGTCAATCAAGGGAGTTTGCTCCCAAAGTCCTAGGGCTCGCCGTGTAGACACAATTTTCCATAGCAAACAAGGCCTCTCTTCCGTCAAGGTCCTTGCCAACAGTGATCTCCTGGTTAATCGAATAATTGAGTCCGAGAAACAGAGAGTGTGAACCAAGGCTGTTTACTCGCCTCCAACTCAAAAATCCTGAAGGCCCCAACAAGCTGGTATCCTGCTCATAGATGTAAGAGCCGTTGTCCGGATACTCACGTATTTCATGGTGCTTGCACACAGTGGGTTTTTTGCAATATTACTTTTTTGGCTCATGTGTGCGAATGATCATCAGTCTTTTGCCGTCGTCTGATCGAGCGAGGAACCAGTTGTGCTTCCCTGTTTTTGGCAAACATGGAGTGATTACAAAGGGTAGTAGCTATAGGGACACTACATCATATCAAAAAGGACAGGCATCACTACTGGAATCAGCTACTTTGCCATCTGCCAGCTCTTTGCCGTCTGCTAGCGGATGGCAAAGAAGCTCTTTGCCATCACCTATCGAAAAGCAGACGACAAACAAACAGCAGACGGAAAAAGAGTCCTTTTCCATCGGCCGGCTCTTTGCCGTCAGCCAGCTGACGGCAAAGAGAGAGGTGCCCCCCCCCATTTAGAAAAAACTTAACGCCCCACCTCTTTGCCGTCTGCTAGCAGACGGCAAAGAGAGATAAAGGCGGACGGCAAAGAGCAGACTAACTAACGGCCGCCACCACCCGCCTGTTAATTACTCTCTCTTCTCTCCCTCTCTCCTTCCTGATGCCCCGTCACCAGATCCCCACCCACCGCCGCCCCTGCCCCGCCGCCCGGCGCCGCCCCCGCCGCCCGGCGCCGCCCCCACCCCCGCACCCTCTTGGCCCGTCGCCCCACCACCCCGGCCTCCGCCCCCACCCACCCGTCGACACCCCGTCGTCCCACCACCCCTCCGCCACCCGCCGCCTGGCAGCAGCCCCGCCACCGCCCCGCTTGCCCCGTCGCCCCACCACCCCTCCGCCCCCACCCACCCACCGACGCCCCGTCGCCCCGCCACCCGCCGCCCGGTGTCGCCCCCGCCCCCGCCCACGCCGCCCGGTGCCCCCTCGCCACCGCCCCCGCCGACCGCCCCATTTCCACTTTGTCGTCCGCCACCAAAAGCAGACGGCAAAGTAGCTCTTTGCCGGATCTTACTTTGCCGGAGCCTTTTGCTGTCCGTGGCGGACGACAAAGACCTTTGTCGTCCGCCATTCATGCCTTTTCCGTCTGCCATGGCAGACGACAAAGTAGCCGATTCCTATAGTGCATTGTTAATATAAGATCAGCATTGTTCAGAGTATGAGTAGGATAATGCAATATACATCCTTGATATGTCCCTATTGGAACTGAGAGGAAAATACAGGGAAATGTATACTGGGTTTGAAAATATATTAGTACCATGCATGGTTATACTCATGTTATCTCGCAGTCGATTCTTCACAGGAAACTACCATGTCATGCATGTTATGTAATCATGTTCTGTCCTCACAAACAAATTCTTCTAGGAAACTAACAGACCATGCATTGTTATATATTCATGTTCTATGGGCAAAAAATTTGTGAGGATATTATTCTAGCCATTGATTGCTGAAGGGCGAATATAGGTATGTACACATGGTAAGCATTATAGGATTTCACTACTTCCAAATATAGAGTTCTCCATATGCACATTTACTTCCCTAATGTATGGTTAGATGAAACCAATAGTGTGATGCATGTTTCTACATTATGAAAATGAGGAAACTAACATGGCTACTGATACATACTCATATTTAGTAGTATATATATTACTATAAAGTAAGGAGAATATCCATATCTTCCTAACCATTTGATTATTCAAGGGTACAAATTGGCTGTAATGAAATGGTCACAATCGCATGAATTAACTCATTCCAAATATAGCTGATTTACGATGTCTCTAATACATTGCCATAGTTCTACTCAACATCTGCTCAAACAGGGATATGACAATCATCACAAAAAGTTCAAATAGTGTCATGGGGTTATCATTAACATCAGACGAAAACAACTTACACGCGCCGTCCCAGCAATACGTGGTGCCATCTGCTTTGTCGATCGTGTAGATGATGCCATTGTGTTCAATAGCATCACAAAAGTGTGTATTAGCTTGACGATCCACTACGAGTTGAGTTGTCTCCAACTAAAGAAGGCACCGGTGTAAAGATAGGCGAGTCTGCGGTCGAACAAGGCAATTAGCTTGAAGTCTGCGTAATACGCATGTCGTGTGGGCACTTGGCAGATTACAATATTCTGCAAAACAAGGTCCGTCCAACTGATGTGGTAATCTAGATGACTTGGACTTTGATGGTAAAACCCTATATAATCAAACGGAGGAAGGATAATCTCATGGGAGGTCTGGAAGTTCATGAGCACCAATTTTTCCTGTCTTCTCTACCGGCAGCCATCCAATGGGAGTTCATGCCGACCCAGTACATACCTGCCAAGAAGTTTCGGGCGATGGTGATCGGATCGAACTTGAGGGAAATGATGTACGGCGACCCAGTACATACATGCAAATAAGTTTTGGCTAATGGACACTACTAGGGAAAACACTAGCAATAGCGCGTGTTTGAAGCCTATCAGTAGCGCAGGGTACAACGCTACTAGTAAGGTGCTACAGCTGAAGGTTAGCAGTAGCGTGGGCTGGACCGCGCTACTGCTACATCGACTTAGTAGCAACGCTTTTTAAAACGAGCGCTACTGGTAATTAGTAGTAGCGCTTCTACTAGCACGCGCTACTACTATTATTCCGTATTTCATTTTTATTTCATGTTGTATTCATACACCTTTATCCGCAGCAATTTAGAGAATGATTTTACATCATAATGAGTTATTACATCAGTGGGAGAAAGAACCATGGACTAGTTTCAAGTGGATGGATGAAACTAATCCATGGTTCTTTCACCCAATGATATAATAAATATCATCATCATCATCATCATATCATTAACAACTTATCATCATAATACATCATTTTCATATAACACCTCCTCATGATCATCGTTTTCATCAATGAGACATCACATACAAGTTGGTCATTAGACATAATCATAACTACTCATCATCATCAACTCTCATAAACATATTGTACCTCATAACCTACTACATTCTCTTAGGACCTACTATATTTTCTTGGGTAAAATAGCATAAAATAAGATAGCCCCTGACTCTCCAATATGAAGAACAGAGATTATCATGTCTCCAATTCTTGCCTTTCGCGCAATGTTGCTTCCAAGAACCTCCTTACGAATGTCCATACATTTCTTCCATTCTTTGATTATCATATGTTCACCGTTTTTAGAAACCCGGTATGCACAGGTGTGATTCGTAGGACGACCTGGCTGTATGTTCAAAACATCCAGGCGGCCATTCTGATACATCAAATGAGGCACACAATCCATCGGGATTTTCTGTTGAAAAACATAGTAATAACTTTGTGGTTAGCAATGTAGTTCAGTTTTAGAAGTATGCAAAAGATGCATCGATGTTGTAATAGTAAAAAGTCTTACCAAGAAATCTCCATGGAAGTTATCGTTGTTCAACACATGCACTAGTGGCACGTATTCACCATAATTTGGAGGAGTTCGATAAAAGGCATTGTAATTCTCAATGTCAGTACAATATGCGACCAGATGATTTTTCTCTTGATAAGTTAACTCAGAGCCATCAGTGTAGTTGGTTCTGTCTACCATCTTCCGCACACTCTTTGAAGCATGAAAATAAGCTATCAATGGAAATAAGCTGTCAACTATTTTGAAATAAACAATATAAATTACTGAATAACTATGTTTGAGGAACTCACATAGCGGTAGAATTGGAAGCGTATCAACAAGAACCCAAATGTCCACATTATCTTGGCCGATGTCAGGATCACCAAGATCCATGGTGACAAACATACCCTCTTGAAAATCATACATCTTGCAAAGTGCATCCCAACCCGGGCAACCAAAATTGGATACGCTCTTAGAATTGTATAGATTTACCTCAAAATCCATACCATGATGGGTCCTTAGGTTAATTTTCTTTGTTTCATTCCTCTCATGATCTTCAAAACCCATCCTCTCCAAGACATAGCGTATTGCATGGCATGGGATAAGGTAGTCGAATTGTAAAAGACGAAAATTACACGTTGACATAGTAGAAGTCGAGCTTAATTACGAAAAAACACTTAGCGTTGTAGCATACCGTTTCACAATTGAAGGCCTCCTCAAGCTTAATGCAGAAGCGCCGATCGTCGTCCAGGTGAGGCCTGTCGCAGAAACCCCGGTTTTCACCACACCAAGAGCACTCCCCGGGACCTTCTTCGTCCGACGACATTTCCTATGTTCATAATTCAAAGATGAAACTTGTACAATCAAACATATGTACTACAAAAACAAAATTAGATCATTATTATTCATCACGGGGTGACTATGGGTCTGTCGAGTCTTTTCTTGAAAACTCTCAGCTCACATGGTGTATATATTCGACCATCGGTGATGGTAGCTCCTCCTTTCGTTCTCGAGTACATTACACCAAATTGTCAAACACATGGGAGCGAAGAAGAAGCTACCCCACAACAACAGTCGGGATTCTTCGTCCTCTCATATATGGTGGATACTCTCCCTCACTGATTCCTCTTTGAAATTTGCGACCGTCGGTGATGGTCGTTACTCCTCCTTCCCCTAGTGCATAACAAAGGTCTAGCACCCGGAGAAGAAGGAGAAACGACCCCCACAACAACAGTCGGGATTCTTCGGCCTCGACAGTCTTAAAGTCAACCCGACATATCATTTAGTTATCTTTCTAGAAAATCCAGGCCACTCGATATTTCCTACATATTCTAGCACAAGTCATGCCAAAATTCACGGAAAATTCCGGCATGACCTTTGCTAAAACAGGACATATCGATCACCTGAAATTTCCCAGAACGGAAATTAATCAACACTCCGGCAAAAACATAGGCCACTCGGATATACATGTTTTTTTATCTACATAGGCCTATTTGAGCAACACAAGATATACATGTTTTTATCTACATCATATATTATAGGACTAATATTGACATGGAGATTTGGCTGGTCTCACCTCGAGGTCGGAGGGGGTCGGTGACGGGGACGGTGGAGGGGATGATGGAGGGGCTCCTTGATTTCTGCAAAAACAAAAACCCTATAAGTTATCACTAATACATCCCGAATAGTATCATACATATAACATCACTAATTGCTTAAACTAAAAAATAACAACAAATATGACATGTTCAACTAGTTCTATTAATTCAACTAGTTCTTACTAAAAATAAACTTACTGTAAATAGAAATAAACTAGTTCTTTCTAAAAATAAACTAGTTCAACTAGTTATATTAATTTTGTTACTAAAAATACATTAGTTTTATTAATTCAACTAGTTCTTACTAAAACCAAACTAGTTCAACTAGTTTATTAATTTACTTGCTAACTATTTTAAACACTAACTAAAAACAGTAAGAAAACTACATTATACAATAGTAAAAAACAGAAAAAAAAGATGGAGGGAGGAGGAAGGAGAGGGGAGGAGGGGGAGGAGGCCGGTGGGATCGGAGGAGGGAGGGGGCGGGGAGGAGGTGGAGGGGGCGGCCGGAGAAGGAGGAGGAGCGAGGGGCGGGGGTGGAGGGGGAGGGGGCGACCGGAGGAGGAGGAGGGAGGGGCGGGGGTGGAGGGGGATGGGCGGCTGGAGGAGGAGGAGGGAGGGGGAGGCCGGAGAGGAAGGAGGGAGGGGCGGTGGGAGGAGGGCGGCCGGAGGAGGAGGGGGGAGGAGGGAGTACCTCGGCGAGGAGCAGCGCGGCGGCGGTGGACGACAGGTTCGGAGCGGCCGGGCGAGAGCGAGTGAGAGGGAGAGAGTGAGTGAGATGGAACTGCACCGCTCTAGGATAAGGTAAGTAAGTAGTAGCATGTTTTAGAGAAAAGCACTACTGCTAAGAGACGTAGCAGTAGCGCTGGTGGAGCATACGCGCTACTGCTAAGTGTGTCTAGCCAACTGCGCCCAGTACAATGATAGCAGCAGCGTTCTTTAGCATAACGCGCTACTGCTAAAGTAGTAGCAGCAGCGCGGTTTATTTAAACTTGCTACTACTAAGTAGCAGTAGCGCCCTGTTTTGTCCAGCGCTACTGCTAAGATGCTATTTATAAGGTTTTCCCTAGTAGTGGGAGGTCTGATTGAAGTCGAGGGGCATCATGTACACATCCGTATCATAGTGAGCAAATCTCGCAAGACCCAATAGCAGCAAGCAGGGTGTCTTGAAAAGCTTAGGCCTCGCTTCGACGATGGTCGTGTGCATGTCCCTCGAGCATGCAGCCAACCGCACGAAGCTCAACATATCCATACATGAACAACAGAGGCCGAGGATGTCACTGGGGATATTGCTCCAATCGTGGCTCATATGGATGCTGCGCAGTTCGCGTTCGGTCATGGCGGAGTTTGGAAGGTGGGTTTTTTGGGGGCTTGATTTACGGGGGAGAAGGCTCTCGGTGCTGGAGTGGCTAGCGAGGGAATAGTGGTACTGGGGTACGCGAGCGAGGTGAGGGCACGCGGGGGCACAGTGATATGATGAAGAGTGACCTCAGGATCTCCGACGAGACGGAGATGGAGATGGAGTGGTGCTAGGGGAGAGGGAGACGAGGCGATGCATGCTATACACCGGCGGTGACAGTGACTGCACAATGCACAAGGTGAGGCTAACTTTGGCAACCCGAACACACCGCCTGGACTAGTGTCACCTCGGGCGTAGAGTCTTGTCACTTCACTGTGAGGACCGGATTTATAATATTTTGACCATCAAGTGTACCACAATTGTACTACTACTAGGAACATACGGACTAGTACTGTATAGCGGAAATATGTCTCTCGTGCTAGCATGCCTCTGGGTTCACTTCATCCTCCAGGTATCATCCATATTCCGAGCAGAACCAAATTCTCGTGCATGCGAAATCGTGAAGAAGGGCTTTTGCTTTTTTTGAGGATAACTGCATATTCCTTAACCAAAGAATGTTGTGTCTCCCACACACGCGCCAATATCCATCCGAACCAGCTACGACACATTTTTTATATCTGTTTGCATAGGTCCCACCTGTCAGGAGGGGTACAGAAATAAAAAGGGATCATAAAATATCTCGCCACGGTGATTCGAAAGAGTGACCTCAACTAGCCAGTGGCACTTGTAATGCTAGAAGGATGGGCACGTACACGGACATGTACCACTCCTTAGTCTACCCGCATAGCCTTTTCGTTTAGTCTACCTAGCCGTCTAATCAACTGCTTGTAGGAAACTTCCCCTGTTTACTTCTCCATCGCAAATCGATTTTCCTCGACTTCTTCACCTCTACTTCATCTTCATTTGCATCCAAACCCCACTACATTCTGATGTCTACTATGCAACTTTTTTCTTGTAGACTTGTATTGGGCCTCCAAGCGCAGAGTTTTGTAGGACAGTAGCAATTTTCCTTCAAGTGGATGACCTAAGGTTTATCAATCTGTGGGAGGTGTAGGATGAAGATAGTCTCTCTCGAAAAACCCTGCAATCAAATACAAGAAATCTCTTGTGTCCCCAACACACCCAATACAATGGAAAATTGTATAGGTGCACTAGTTCGGCGAAGAGATGGTGATAAAAGTGTAATATGGATAGTAGATATGTGTTTTTGTAGTGCAAACAATAAAAAAACAGCAAGGTAGTAAATAATAAAACGGAGCACAAACGGTATTGCAATAATGGAAAATGAGGCCTAGGGTACATACTTTCACTAGTGCAATCTCTCAACAATGCTAACATAGTTGGATCATATGATTATCCCTCAAAGTGCAATAAAGAATCACTCCCGAGTTCCTATTAGTGGAGAACAAAAGATAGAAATTTTTTGTAGGGTGCGAAACTACCTCAAATATATTATTTCTGATCAATCTATCCTAGAGTTCCTACTAAAATAATAGCAAGCTATTCTTTCCGATCGATCTAATCAAGAGTTTGTACTAAAATAACACCATATGATACATATCAACCAACTCTAATGTCACCTAGATACCCCAATGTCACAGCGAGTACTTGTGAGTTAATTATACGATATGTATCAAACAACTTTAGATTCATAATACTCAATCCACACAAAGAACTACAAGGAGACCCCAAACTTTCTATCAGAGAAAAGATAATAAAAACGTGCATCAACTCCTATGCATAGATTACCCCAAAGTCACCGCGGGAATCCGCAAGTTGAGTGACATAACATATATCAAGTGAATCAAAATAATACCCCATTGTCACCACGGGTATTCATATGCAAGACATATATCATGTGTTCTCAGATCTGAACATTCAATCCGACAAGACAAAACTTCAAAGGGTAAAGACTCAATTCATCGCAACAAGAGTAGCAAGGGGAGAAACATCATATGATCTATCTATGGTAACACAGACCATGATACATCAAGATTGTGACATCTCAAGATCGCGTGCGAGAGAGAGATTAAACACATAGCTACTAGTACAAACCCTCAGCCCCGAGGGTGGACTACACCCTCCTCATCATGGTGGCCGCCGGGATGATGAAGATGGCCACCGGAGATGATTCCCCCTCTGGCAGGGTGCCGGAATGGGGTCCCGATTGGTTTTTGGTGGTACAGAGGCTTGCGGCAGTGGAACTTCCGATCTAGGGTCTCCCCGATGGTTTTTGGAATATTTGGGAATTTATAGGGTGAAGAAGGGGTACGGGAGGCCACCGAGGTGGGCAAAACCCGCCTGAGCACGCCTGGGGGCCCAACCGCGCCCTGGTGGGTTGTGCCCCCCCCTCGGGGCACCGCCCAGATGCTGCTCTAGCCCAAGGGTTCTCTTCTGGTCCATAAAAATCCACAAAAAGTTTTGCGGTGTTTGGAGAGCTTCCATTTCTACACAAAAAACAACACCACGGTAGTTCTGCTGAAAACATCATCAGTCCAGTAAGTTCCATGCAAATCATACCAAAACCATATAAAATTATTTAAACATGGCATGAATACTTCATAAATAATAGATACCTTGGAGACGTATCAGCATCCCCAAGCTTAATTCCTACTCGTCCTCGAGTAGGTAACTGATAAAAGAAATAATTTATGAAGTGTGAATGCTAGCAAAGCGCACAAGTTTGATCAATGACAATTTCAATCACTTTTCCTAGCATCATAATAGCAATTCTTTCTTATAAAACTTCTCATGCTATAGTAGAAACCAATTCACATGTTAAGGTTCAAACAATGAATTCTCTTGAAACTCAATAACATATGTTCTCAGTCACCAAGCAATTGCAATTCAACTTATTCAACAGTCTAAGTAAGAGCTCCACATACTCAACCATCATATAGTCTTCTATGATTGCTAACACTCATCGCATACACATGAGCAAAACGTTTCAACTGGACCCATAGAAAGATAGGGGCTTATAATTTTTCCTCTCAACGTATTCACCTCAAGGGTGATGTCAACAATAATAACTCATGCTACCCATATCCAACTGGATATATGTGCCTAGATCTTTCCTCACCACATGATGCTTGCCAAAGGAGAAAAAAATAAAAAGGAGTAGAGAGAAAAACTTGGACTCTTGCATGAAAGTAAATACATAAAAGTAAAAGATAGGCCCTTCGCAGAGGGAAGCAGAGGTTGCCATGCGCTTATTTGTTTGTATGCTCAACCCCTTAGTGCAAAGAACATCACGTTATATTGCCCCTTATGATAGCAACCTTTATTATGCAGTTTGTCGCTTTTATTCTTTGCCATCACAAGTTCATACAACGCTCAATTTTCTCTTACACTAAATGATATAAAACTTTTAGAAGCAATTTTTATTGCCTTATTGCACCGATGACAACTTACTTGAAGGATCTTGCTCAATCCTTAGGTAGGTATGGTGGACTCTCAAAACAAGATTTGGGTTTAAGTGTTTTTGGATGCACAAGTAGTATCTCTACTTGGTGTGGAATTTTTGGCTAGCAAAGATAGGGAGCAAGCACCACATGTTGAATGATCTATGACAATATAGCTTCTATGTTAATATGAACAAACATAAATCATTACGTTGTCTTCCTTGTCCAACGTCAACAGTTTTGGCATATAATATTTTGATCGGGGCTCACAATCACAAAAGATTTCCAAGCTAGTGTATTTGCATGTGAAAGTTTTCTTCCTTATACTAATTATTCGTGAATTTCTTGTATGACCAATATTGTGATTGTCAAGCTTCAAAATCTTTCACTTTCTAAACCCAATGTGAAGCCACTACTAGGCATGATAAGAACATGTAATTTCAACTTCATGATATTCAATTCATTCAACAATTTACTCATAGGATATAAGTGAAGCACAAGAGTAAATGACAAGCTACTCCAAAAAGATATAAGTGAAGATCAAGTGAGTAGTTATGTAAATGGGTAGATATTTGAGGACTCTCTCTTATTTAAAAACTTTCAGATCTCAGTATTTTATTAAAACAGCAAGCAAAACAAAACAAAATGACATTGATGTCTTCTAGAACTACGTCGGTATTTCCCCAAAGAGGAAGGGATGATGCAGTATAGCGACGGTAGGTATTTCCCTCAGTGATGAGACAAAGGTTATCGAACCAGTAGGTGAACCTCCTCACACCACATAAACAACACCTGCACACAAATAACAAATACTCGCAACCCGACATGTTAAAGGGATTGTCAATCCCTTCCGAGTATGGCGCCTCAAGATAGGCAAAAAGGTGAGGTAAAAAGTGGTAGATGGGATAAATAGAACACAGAACAAATAAATTGCAGCAAGGTATTTTGTATTTTTAGTTTAATAAATCTGAAAATAAATGCAAGAGAAAATAGATTGAAAAGGAAAATATGATGAAAACAGACCCGGGGGCCATAGGTTTCACTAGTGGCTTCTCTCGAGAAAAATAGCAAATGGTGGGAAAACAATTACTATTGGGAAATTGATAGAACTTCAAATAATCATGACGATATCCAGGCAATGATCATTATATAGGCATCACGTCCAAGATTAGTAGACCGACTCCTGCCTGCATCTACTACTATTACTCCACACATCGACCGCTATCCAACATGCATCCAGTGTATTAAGTTCATGAGAAAACGGAGTAATGCATTAAGAACAATGACATGATGTAGACGAGATCCGTTTATCTATGGCGGCAGATATAGATCTCATCTTGTTATCCTTATTAGCAATGATACATACGTGTCGGTTCCCCTTCTGTCACTGGGATCAAGTACCGTAAGATCAAACCCACTACAAAGCACCTCTTCCCATTGCAAGATAAATAGATCAAATTGGCCAAACAAAACCCAAATATCAGAGAAGAAATACGAGGCTATAAGCAATCACGCATATAAGAGATCAAAGAAGACTCAAATAACCTTCATGGATAAAAACATCGATCTGATCATAAACTCAAAGTTCATCGGATCCAAACAAACACACCGCCAAAAGACTTACATCATATGGATCTCCAAGAGACCATTGTATTGATAATCAAGAGAGAGAGAGAGGAAGACATCTAGCTACTAACTACGGACCCGTAGGTCTACAAAGAACTACTCACGCATCATAGGAGAGGCACCAATGGAAGTGGTGAACCCCTCCATGACGGTGTCTAGATTGGATCTGGTGGTTCTGGATTCTGCGGCGGCTGGATCAATATTTCATCTTCTCCCCTTGGGTATCTGGAATATTTGGGTATTTATAGAGCAAAGAGGTGGCTCGGGGGGCACCCGAGGTGGGCACAACCCCCCAGGGGACGCTTGGGCCTCCTGGCGTGCCCTGGTGGTTGCGTTGCGTTTGGACTCCGTTTGATATTGATTTTCTGCGATGTAAAAAACATGCAGAAAATAGCAACTGGCACTGGGCACTATGTCAATAGGTTAGTACCGAAAAATGATATAAAATGATTGTAAAACATCCAAGAATGATAATATAACAACATGGAACAATCAAAAATTATAGATACGTTGGAAACGTATCAGCATCCCCAAGCTTAATTCCTACTTGTTCTCGCATAGGTAAATGATAAAAATAGAATTTTTGATGTGGAATACTGCCTAACTTGTTCATCACATTCTTTTCTTTATAGCATGGACATATGGACTTTTATATGATTCAAAGCAATACTCTTGTTTTGAAATGAAGACTTTAATACTCAAGCATACCAACAAGCAATCATGTCTTCCAAAATATCAACACTAAAGCAAGTTATCCCTAGCCCATCATGCTCAATCATTGATCCATTCATGAAACACACTCGAAATTAGCTACACCCAATGCTCAAATATGATCATAGTGCCCCTTAGTTGGTGCTTTATAAGAGAAGATGGAGACTCAAATTCAAAATAAAAATTGCATAAGTAAAAGAAAGGACCTTCGCGGAGGGAAGTAGGGATTTGTAGAGGTGCCAGAGCTCAAAGCTTAAATTGAGAGATAAAATTATTTTTGAGAGGCATACTTTTCCTACCAACGAAAACGACTTGGAGCATCCCAACACTTTCCATGCTAGATACATCATAGGCGGTTCCCAAACAGAAAATAAAGTTTATTCGTTTTTCCACCATAACTTTCACTTTCCATGGCTAGCTGTATCCACGGGTGCCCTCCATACCAACACTTTCCAAGGAATTTATTATTTGACAACATAAAGTAAATTCATTTATTCATTTTGGGACTGGGCATCCCTAGTACCTTTGCCGTACTCTCGTGGAATGACAAGTGAATAAACACTCATTGTGAGAATAACACATCTAGCATGGAAAATATTAGCTACCCTTTACCGCCTCGCGGGTAGTAGATCACACAAAAGAGAAATTTATTTTGAACATTAGAGATGGCACATGCAAATTTGCTTAGAACGGCATGGAAACACCACATATAGGTTGGTATAGTGGACTCATAAGGCAAAACTTGTTTAAAGGGTTTTGGATGCACAAGTAGTGATCATACTTACTGCAAAATGAAGGCTAGCAAAAAGATTGAGAAGTGACCAACCAAAAAGAGAAAAATCTCGTACCCAAGAATTAAGCATAAGTAACACCGAATAATGCACCATAAGTAGGATATAAATTTCATTGCATAACTATTGACTTTCATGCTTGCATAGGGAATCACAAACCTTAACATCGATATTCTTACTAGATCACAATTACTCATCAACATGACTCACATATAATATCGTCATATCTCAAAACCATTACTAAGAATCAAGTTTATTTTGTCCAATGATCTTCATGAAAGTTTTTATTATATACTTCTTGGATATCTATCACTTTGGGACTATTTTCATATATTGCTTTTGATAAGCTCAAACAAATATAAGTGAAGATCATGAGCATAAAAGTTTTCTTCCTCTCAAAATAATCTAAGTGAAGTAAGAGAGAATTTCTTCAAAATTAACAAAGCACACCGTGCTCAAAAAGATATAAGTTAAGTACTAGAGCAAGTCCATTGTGACGCCCCCAACTCGACAGTACACTAATCATACACGCAAATGTGTACGATCAAGATCAGGGACTCACGGGAAGATATCACAACACAACTCTAGACACAAATAAAATAATAGAAGCTTTATATTACAAGCCAGTGGCCTCAAGGGCTCGGATACATAGCTCGATACACAAGAGTCAGCGAAAGCAACAATATCTGAGTACAGACATAAGTTAAACAAGGATGCCTTAAGAAGGCTAGCACAAAAGCAACAACGATCGAAGAGGCAAGGCCTCCTGCCTGGGACCTCCTAACTACTCCTGGTCTTCGGCGGCCTCCATGTAGTAGATCCATCGGCGGTGGCATCTGGCTCCAAGGATACACCATCTGGTTGCATCAACTGGAAAGAAAAAAGAAGGGGGAAAAGGGGTAGCAAAGCAACCGCGAGTACTCATCCAAAGTACTTGCAAGCATCAGATCTATACTAAGTATGCATTGGTATCAAATGGAAGGGTTGTATCTGTGGACTGAATTGCAGAATGCCAGAATAGAGCGGAAGGCCTAGCCTAACAAAGACTAGCATCTTCAAGCAGCTCCAAGCATCTTGCAGCATGTAGAAGAGTAAAGAATAGCATTTTAATATTAAACAAGCATGTTGTAACATCAACGCCAAGAGATCCTTCCCCGACTCCCTGCGGGAAAGCAATCTCGGAGCGACGCATCCATCTCATATCTCAAGTATCCATATCTAGTTATATAAGATCATGATATAAGTCTGAACGTCCATTACCATGGACTCGGTATTTGAATATATATCTTCCCTGCAGGGGTGCACCATGTTACCCAACATGCTTGATCACTCTGGCCGGATACACCTTTCTAGGGTCAATGCTCGGCCTCAGAAGATCAACACGTCACAGCCCTACCTAAGCTCGGCAGAGAGGTCCCCGCCGGTCTACATCCTAAGCACTCCAGGGTCTTGGGCCCATTGCCCGCAGCACTCCGGGTCGTTGCGAGAAGGGTGGATACCAGCATCGCCTCAGATGGCCAGCATGATCCAATCGTGCCGCACTGCTGAATTGGACGTCTGACAAAGCTTTGGCTGATACTGCGATGTCGAGGCCCATAACTATTCTCGCGTGGTCGTTAGTGCGTAAAGGCCAGAGGCCAACTCAGAACAAATACCCAAACCTGTTAGTGCATTGGGGGCTCACGGAAATGAGCAAAGACTCATGATAATGTGACCCCATCGCCCGGTCTCGTGGACTTACGGCAAGGGCCCAGACTGCCCGGTCGTGCTACGTGGAAAACTCGCGGGTGCTCAATGGGCCCGTCCAACTTTCACATCAACTCGCGGGTACCCCTCAGGGCTGACTGGACTTCATCAATGGTCTCAAGTAAAGTCCAGATAACCGTGTGTCCAAACATCAACGGGAAAACCCAAGGAATCACCCTTGGTGAATTTCGCTCGATGTAATCATCAAGGTGAATGTAAGAGGAACCACCCTCGAGGTTCACACTTGAGGGGTTGCATGACATAGCCGTATCAGGAATGGTGAAGGAGGAACCACCCTCGATGACCACGACCGAATAGCTACACTACAGAGATCTCACCAGGAGTGATGTATGAGGTTCCACCCTCGGCACTCGACGGTAACTCTATAGAGTCGAGCAATAAAAAGGGGCATGATGTGATGTGAGGTGCCGGGCTCCATTCTTCGATCATGTTGATCGAGGCGTCGATGATGAAGTAGGGGCAACAAGGACAAGTGGGGGTCACTGATGGATCGCTAACCAACCTATACTATGTAGTTTAGGATAAGCAGGTAGGGTACAATAGCTGGTACAAAAGCAGGCTATGCATCAGAATAGGAGCAATTAATTACAATAGCAAAATCTAATGCAAGCATGAGATAATGGAATGGGCGATATCGGGATGATCAAGGGGGGGCTTGCCTGGAAGCTCCGCTAAAAGGGAAGAAGGGTCATCGGTGACGTAGTCGATCACAGGGACATCAACATCGGTCTCGAGGTCTACCGGAGAGAAGAGGGGGAAGAAACAGTAAATACAGACAAACATATGCATAACAAGATAATAAGCGAGGCTAGAGTTGTTCTAATGCAGAGCTAGGCGATACTGGCGAAGGGGGAAAACATCCGGGAAAGTTTTCCCGGTTCCGGACGTTTGTCAGACAGATGAACCGGAGGGGAAAAGTTCAAGGTTTACTATGCTAGGGATGTGTGGCGGATGAACGGAGGCGCAGGGTCTGGGCGGCAGCAGCAGGCGCAACAGCTACAGGCCGCGCCAGTGGCGGCAGTTGCAGCAGCAGGCGACACCATCAGCAGCGCACAGGCAGCAGCATCATGGAGACGCGCGTGGCGACGCACGGGACGGCTTGGAGCGACGGGCGCGAGCGGGCAGGGCCAGGGCGCGGCTATGGCCAGCAGTGAGCACGAGCTCACAGAGAGCTTCGGCCGTGGCGGGGCGGTAGTCCTACGGCGACGGTGAGGAAGGGAGGAGGGGAGACGGGAGTGGCTCACCCCAGGGAGGTCGTAGGCAGTGAGGTAGTCCTGGATTAGGGGGTATCCGGACAGCCGGACTACATACTTTCGCCGGACTAATGGACCGTGAAGATACAAGACTCAAGACTTCGTCCTGTGTCCGGATGGGACTCTCCTTTGCGTGGAAGACAAACTTGGCGATCCGGATATTATATTTCCATCTTTGTAACTGACTCTGTGTAAACCCTAGCCCCCTCCGGTGTCTATATAAACCGGAGGGTTTAGTCCTTAGAGGGACGATCATAATCATCATAGGCTAGCTTCTAGGGTTTAGCCTCTACGATCTCGTGGTAGATCAACTCTTGTAATACTCATACCATCAAGATCAATCAAGCAGGAAGTAGGGTTTTACCGCCATCGAGAGGGCCCGAACCTGGGTAAAACATCGTGTCCCTTGCCTCCTATTACCATTAGCCTTAGACGCACAGATCGGGACCCACTACCCGAGATCCGCCGGTTTTGACACCGACATTGGTGCTTTCATTGAGAGTTCCTCTATGTCATTGTTGCAAGGCTCGATGGCTCCTTCAATCATCAACAACAACGCCGTCCAGGGTGAGACTTTTCTCCCCGGACAGATCTTTGTGTTCGGCGGCTTTGCAATGCGGTCCAATTCGCTTGGCCATCTGGAGCAGATCGACAGCTATGCCCCTGGCCATCAGGTCAGATTCGGAAATTTGAACTACACGACCGATGTCCGCGGAGACTTGATCTTCGATGGATTCGGGCCTACGCCAGGAGCGCCGAACAGTCACGATGAGCATGGCTTAGACCTCCTGTCGAACAATACTCAGGATATCGCGCCCGCAGGAGCCCCGGACCTAAATCCGGGGCAGATTGCATCGTCTGAGGACGGGTGGATGGACCCTGCCCCGGAGGCTGCACACTCATCGGTAGAAGAGCCGAACACAGAGTTCATCCCCAAGGAAGCCTGTGTCTCCGGACCCCTGGACTTGTGTCCGGTTGTAGGTCCCAGACCGCGCGCCCCCGAGCCTGCCAATTCTGGCCGGGGTCCGGTAGTGGAATTTGCCGTTTCGGATATCTTCCAGCACTCGCCCTTTGTCGACATGCTGAACTCACTAAAGTCTCTCTCTTTGTCAGGAGACTCTTGGCCGAACTATGTCCGGCTCAAGGGGGAAGAAGGCGACGATGAAATTTGTTGCCCACCCACCACCCACTTCATAGCCACTATCGACGATGTAACAGACATGCTTGACTTCGACTCTGATGACACCGATGGCATGGACGTCGGTGCAGGAGACGATTCAGAACCACCACCCACGGGGCGCTGGACTGCCACCTCATCATATGATATATACATGGTGGACACGCCTAAGGAGAACGATGGCAATAAAATGGAGGATAAAACCCCTAGACAAAAGCCAAAACAACGACGCAGACGCCGTTCTAAGTCCAGCCACAGTAAAAATAGCGATAACAGCGCTAGAAGATCGACACCCCACTCAACTCCGAAGGCAACAATGACCATATGGACCAAGAGATGGAGCAGGATGAGCCAGGTCACGCCGAACACAGCCCGAAGCAGACGCCCGATCACAGCGATCCCGAGGGACGAACTTATCAAACCGCCCCGGGACAGGAGCACAGTCCGGACGACGACGCATTCATCATCTGGGAAACACGTGTGGAATGAGATAACCTCCACAAAAGGCTTATGGCCACCGCGAGAAGTCTAAAGAAGCAGAAGCAAAGGCTTAAAACCGCACAGGAAACGCTCAATCGCAGATGGAATAAAGTGCTAGACACTGAAGAAAAATACGGCGACAATCGCCACACAAGAGCTACCCAAAGCGCAAGCTGCTGCCAGAATTTGACGACGAGGCCATTCCACCAAAGAAAAATATGGCCAGTAGGCCGAACCAACCACTCCGTAACCGCAATAGAGCAGCTATTGATGCCGCACACGATTTACATGAGCTCCTGGATAAAAAGGCCGGCGCGACGAGGTCCATCTACGGATCTAGAGGACACGCCCCGGCGCAGGACTATGGTCACCAAAACAATCAGACCGATCGAGCACCAGTTCGGAATCAGCACCGGACACAACAACAGCCAACGGCATGCCACAACAAGTCCAGATACAGAGGGGTTGCTCACCCTTTGTGCTTCACCGAAGAGGTACTGGACCACCAATTTCCATAGGGTTTCAAACCCGTGAACATAGAGGCCTACGACGGAACGACAGACCCCGAGGTCTGGATTGAGGATTCTATCCTGCATATCCACATGGCTCGTGGGGACGACCTCCACGCCATCAAATACCTTCCCCTCAATTTGAAGGGACCAGCTCGGCACTGGTTGAAAAGCCTCCCCGAAAATTCAATCAGAAGTTGGGAGGAACTCGAGGATGCCTTCAGGGCCAATTTTCAAGGGACCTATGTCCGACCTCTGGACGCGGACGATTTAAGTCACATAATTCAATAGCCCGGAGAGTCCGCCCACAAGCTTTGGAACAGATTCCTCACTTAGAAGAATCAAATTGTCGATTGTCCGGATGCCGAAGCCCTAGCGGCCTTCAAGCACAGCATCCGGGGCGAGTGGCTCGCCAGACACCTCGGCCAAGAAAAGCCGAGGACAATGGCAGCCTTAACAAGCCTTATGACCCGCTTTTGCGTGGGTGAATACAGCTGGTTGGCCCGTAAAGGCACCAGCGACCCAAGTACATCCGAAATAAGGGATGGCAACGGGAAGCCACGGCGCAATAAAAACAAACATCAAAACAAGGAAGAAAGTCCGGAACACACAACGGTCAATGCCGGATTCAGGGGCTCTCGACCCGGTCAACAAAAGAAGCCATTTAAAGGCAGCAAAGAAGGACCGTCCGGCCTAAGCAAAGTCCTGAACAGACTGTGCCAAATTCATGGCACCCCCGAAAAACCTACGAACCACACTCATAAAGAATGCTGGGTCTTTAAGCAGGCCGGCAAATTAAATGCTGAACACAAGGGAAGGGAAACACCAAGTGAAGTTGAGGATGAGCCTCCCCAGCCGAACACTGGGGGACAGAAAAAATTCCCACCAGAGGTAAAAACAGTGAACATGATCCATGCGACTCACATACCCACAAGAAGGCGCGAACGCGCGCTCAGAGACGCATACGCTATAGAGCCCATCGCCCCCAAACTTAACCACTGGTCGTCCTGCCCGATCACCTTCGATCACAGGGACCACCCGACTAGTATGTGGCACGGAGGATCAGCTGCCTTGGTGCTCGACCCGATAATTGATGGATACCATCTCACTCGCGTCCTCATGGATGGCGGCAGTAGTCTTAATCTAATATACCAGGACACTGTCGGCAGGATGGGGATAGACCCATCCAGAATCAGCCAAAGTAACACCACCTTTGAAGGGGTGATACCAGGCGTTGAAGCCGCTGCAGGGGCTCCCTCGTACTAGAGGTGACATTCGGCTCCCCAGGCAACTTTAGAAGCGAAGAACTACTCTTCACCATCGCCCCCCTCCAAAGTGGTTATCATGCCTTGCTCGGGAGAACGGCCTTCGCCCGCTTCAACGCAGTACCGCACTATGCCTACCTTAAACTAAAGATGCCCGGACCACGTGGCGTCATCACCATCAACGGAAATACAGAGCGTTCCTTACACGCGGAAGAGTATGAGATGGCTCTAGCAGCCGGACTCTAAGTGGCCTCTAATACCAGAATGCATGATCGGTCGTTAAGACCATGGACACGGTTAGACGACTCCGGCAGCCCAGATAAACCTGATCTGGGTGCCACGCATGTAATCCCATAGAGGACACCAGGGGATATAGATATTTAATAAAGCCCAACTCTTGGCTTGATCTTATTAACAGGCCAAGGTCTTTCACTTTTACTATTCATTGGTGATAGCCAACTCTTCGCACGCTTACGTCATACTCTTCTACATGAGTTTTTCTTTTTACAGACACCATTCGTGCGACACCCTCCTAGGACACGGCACAACGGAGACAAAGGCGCAAACGTGCAGCAGGGCCCCGCTCAAAGGTTTCTCTTTAGATTAAGCCCGTGTGTAAACCTTCTTTATTGTCTCTTGTTGCTTAAACATCCCATGGGTACTATACCCACAGAGGATACTGCCGTATTGGCATTTCGCCATGACAGACTAATGCACGTACCTGGAAATACAGGGTTCATAATAAAGGGCGTTACTCAGCCCAGTATATGTTATGAAGTCCGAATACCTTCGGGAGTGTTCGGCGTCGCGAGTTTGGCCTTATATGCATCAGCTCCGAATCATGTCTTTGGTCAAATGTTGGGTTTGCCCGGCTCCTAGGTTTGCTGCCTTAGGTTCCGTTCTTATCGGCTACGGCGGCCAAAGGAGAACTACTGCTATTGTGCCCTGGTTATTCCGGATGAGCACCTTAGTAGAGAAAGCCGAAAACTGACTGTCATGATATAACGAGAGACTATTCAACCACTCGAAGACTTATCATAATCTTTAGGATTCCTTCGCATTAACGAAGGACCATTTCCCGGTCATGTACACATGCGCCCGTATTCGGATGCACGCAAAGGTACAAGGGGCTACATACTAGCCCCACCGTCAAACTCCTATGGCTAAGTGAAAGTGTTAGAGCTATATAGTCCGGTTGCCTAGTTCGACGTGCGATCACCTCCTTAATGGACCAAGACGTTGGATCAAGTGTGATTACGTGTATTTTTGCGAACACCCCCGCATTATATGCGTGGGGGCTGAAGCCAACGACTGCTAACTTTCAAAATTGCATATATACATAAAACGGCCGCACAGGAGGCACAATAACACTTTCAGGCGAAAAGTATAAACATAGCCTCCATCATTACAATAACATTGTTTTTACAATGAAACGATTTGTCACTCGAACATGACATTCTTCGAGCACTGAGCCTCTATTAAGCGAGCACCTTCTGCTACCTACTCCAAGCAGTGCTCGGCCAGATTCTGGGTCGCAATGATGGTGGCCTCCATATATGTCCAATATGCTTTAACACGGGAAAGAGCCATCCGTGCACCCTCTATGCGCGCCGACCTCTTCATGGCATCGATCTGCGATACAGCACCAAGGAGTTGTTGCACTAAACCAAAATAACTATCCGGCTTAGGCCCCTTCGGCCATAGATGGTCTATTACAGACCGCATTGCAAGACCGGACAGCCTACGGAGCTCGGCCACAGTAGCCATCCTCTCACTCAACGGCAATGGGTGCGTTGGAGCACTGAATTGCAACCAAAACAGCTTTTCCACTTCATTATCTTTTTGATCCTCGAAAAACTTGGCCGCATCAGCCGTACTCTTCGCCAAATCCGCATACGCATTTGCAGGGCTCCAGCGTCGATCCAGAGGAGCGTAATTTGGATCTAAAAACTTCATCCGCAATAAATAGGGGTTTCCATCTGCGATTTCTCCGGCCTGTCGAAGCTCCTCCTGTGCATCCCTAATTTCGGACCGCGTCTTCTTGGCCGCGTCAAGTGCCTTCTTCAGGTCAGCCGAATTAGCCTGATTCTCTTTTTCAAGGAGCTCATACCAGTTTGCGGCATTTTTTAGCTCCACAGCCATCTCGGCTATTTTGTCTTCGCTTCGGCGATGAGCAGCCTGTTCGGCTCTAAACTCTTCGGCCATCTTTAGGGCAGCCGCATTGCTAGCCCGGGCTTGTTCCTTGGCCAGGGCAAGTTCCGCCCTCAGGGCTTCCACGGCAGCAGCACCATCTGCAGTCCAAGCATATCACATTAATATTATGCTCCTCTCAATTTTTCCTATAAAAAATACGAAAAGCAGAGCACATACCTTGTGACTCGTAAAGCCTCTTGTTCACAAGTGTGATATCGGAATCAATAACTCCAATCTGCCTCCTCAGTTCGGCAACTTCAATGGACCAGTCGGCTGCCGGATCCTTAGACACCTCTGCATAAATACAGTGCGATCATTACTTAACAATGTGATCCTCCGTTTGCCGCGTAGGGCTGGCAATGCGAGTCTCAGGGGTTACTATCCATATGGAGCACACCTAGCGCGTGCGTCACAGTCAAAAATTATGTATTTTCATTACCTACCTCAAAGCCTCTGAGCAGGCTCGTAAAGGCTTCATTCAACCCGCTTGTGGCGGATGAAATCTTCTCAAGCACCGTGCTCATTAATGAATGGTGCTCCTCCGAGAGAGCAGCTCGCCCCAGAAGGCCCGTCAGTGTGTTCGGTCCGACACCGAACTGTGTCGGACCCTTCTTATCGCCCCAGTGGGAGCCAAATGCTCCGGGCTCAGGGCGGCCGAAGTATTAGCTTCTGGCTTCGGCAGATCTGGACTCCTCCGTGACGACACCTCGGGGTCGCCCGCCCCATGAGGCGGAGAGGTTGGTGGGCTCTCACTCTCCATCATCTCTAAAAGGAGATCCCTCGAAGACGAACTCTGTCGAGAAGAGCTGCTAGCCGGACTGCAAAGAATGGATCCTGGTTATTATTCTCGGAGGAGGAAGCAGTACCTTCATATCTATGGTTAAGTTACAGCTCGGCTCAGGGCTGGCCTGTTGGCGGGCATGGCGCAGTGAGGACGCCCCTCAGGGCAGGGCCCCCCGGTGAAGTTTTCTTCCCTTGTCTGGGCACCTCCGTCTCCAAGTCTTCGGAGGCGGCCCTCTTCTTCCCGCGAGGGGAGGAGATCTCAGATTCCCCTCCCCGACTATCCTCCTTTGGGGAGGTAGCAATTCCCCCGGTTTGGATGTGCAATGTGTGAAGCTCTGCTTCTCTGTTCTTCCGTTCGTCTTTCCCCGAGGGCACTTTACTTAGCACATGACCAAGCATCTTGGCTACGGTGGGACTAGGCGAGCCTTCGGGAAGTGGCGCCAGACACCTGATTCTCTCTGCCTTGCTGAGCCATTCCTGGCCATGGAGGATTTTCAGAATAATGTTATGATAAAAATAAATGAAGTGTTCGGTTTCTGGGTTACTTACTCGGGTATCTGGGCGGTTGCAGCTCAGGCCCGCATACTCAGTGGTGCCCGGACACTTTACTTGTGATCCAAAGAATAACTTACACATCCCTTCAAGCATGACGCCAAAGAAGTGCAGAATAGTCTGCGGACCTTCTGGATTGAACTCCCACATCTGGTGAGGCCGGCATTTGCACGACAAGATCCGTCGGACTAGCATTACCTGAATTACGCTTACAAGGCTGATGTCCCTCTCAAGAAGCTTCCGTATGCGGCTCTGCAACGTTGGTACATCATTAGCAGGCCCCCAATCCCGTCCTACATTGGCCCATGACGCCAGTTGAGGCGGAGGGCCAGAACGGAAGTCGGGGGTAGCCACCCACTTTGTGCCTCTGGGAGCAGTGACGTAAAACCACCTCCGCTACCATAGATCGGACACCTCCGGGAAGGAGCCCTCTGGCCATGGGGCGTCGGTGTTCCTGCTTATTATAGCACCTCCGCACTCCGCGTGTCGCCCGTCAATCATCTTCGGCTTCACATTGAAGGTCTTGAGCGATAAGCCAAAGTGCGGGGTGACATGGAGAAAAGCTTCGCACACAACAATGAACAATGAGATGTGAAGGATGGCGTCCGGAGCTAGATCATGAAAATATAGCCCGTAATAGAACATGAGCCCTCTCACAAAGGGGTCAAGGGTGAAGCCTAAGCCACGGAGGAAGTGAGAAACAAATACGACACTCTCGTTGGGCTCTGGAGTAGGGATGACCTGCCCTGGAGCAGGAAGCCTATGCTTGATGTTGGCGGTTAGATAACTGACCTCCCAGAGCTTCGCAATGTCCTCCTCTGTGACAGAGGAGGCCATCCACCGGCCTTGAAGGTTGGATCCAGACATGATTGAAGATCCGAGGTGCTTGAGCTTGGGCTTCGGGTGTTGGAACTCGAGATGCGAAAAGGCGCAAGGATGGTGGAAAAGAGGCATAGGCCTCGGCCCCTCTATAAAGAGGGTGAATATCAAGCGTCCTCAGCGTAACTTCTTGGGACTTACCTAAAAACACGAAGTCATACTAATAGGCGTCGTGGGGTTGCACGCGCCCGTATTGATGGAAGATCCCATGATAAGGGGAACACGATCTCTGCTTTGGCAAGGCGTGCCAATAAAACCACCTCGCAACACGTCTCGAGGCAGGCCAAGAAAAACTGGTTCGTGTTGAACCAGGCCATGGCGTAAGAACACACCGTACAAAAATTGCCACCAGATCAGATTTATGAACTGCTATGCTCTCTACGGAGGTGTGCAGAAATTATCTCGCAAAGCTGGACACAATCCTTAAATCTGCTTCGGAGTATTCGGAGATGGAACCCGTCTTGCAATGCCGAAGACAATCTATGCGCCGGATTGATTGTCATTGAAGCCTGGTTCAGGGGCTACTGAGGGAGTCCTAGATTAGGGGGTATCCGGACAGCCGGACTATATACTTTGGCCGGACTAATGGACCGTGAAGATACAAGACTCAAGACTTCGTCCCGTGTCCGGATGGGACTCTCCTTTGCGTGGAAGACAAACTTGGCGATCCGGATATTATATTTCCTTCTTTGTAACCGACTCTGTGTAAACCCTAGCCCCCTTCGGTGTCTATATAAACCAGATGGTTTAGTCCTTAGAGGGACGATCATAATCATCATAGGCTAGCTTCTAGGGTTTAGCCTCTACGATCTTGTGGTAGATCAACTCTTGTAATACTCATATCATCAAGATCAATCAAGCAGGAAGAAGGGTTTTACCTCCATCGAGAGGGCCCGAACCTGGGTAAAACATCGTGTCCCTTGCCTCCTGTTACCATTAGCCTTAGACACACAGACCGGGACCCCCTACCCGAGATCCACCGGTTTGGACGCCGACACTGGTGCTTTCATTGAGAGTTCCTCTGTGTCATCGCTGCAAGGCTTGATGGCTCCTTCAATCATCAACAACAACACCGTCCAGGGTGAGACTTTTCTCCCCGGACAGATCTTTGTGTTCGGCGGCTTCGCTCTACGGGCCAATTCGCTTGGCCATCTGGAGCAGATCGACAGCTACACCCCTGGCCATCAGGTCAGATTCAAAAACTTGAACTACACGGCCGATGTCAGGGGGAAGAGAAGGGGAAGCTAGGGTTCGCCTAGAGGTCAAGGGGGATCTTATAGACGTCGGGGAGGTCCGTATGGCCGCCGCATGGAGATCCGCAGCGTGGACGCGGCGCGTGCAGCCACCGAGCTCCTTGTGAGGAGTAGGAAGAAGAGGGATAGGTGGGTTGGGTACTTTTCCTAGTGGGTCAAAGAGTATAGTGTCATTTCTCCTTTTTTAATAAAACTGCTAGTGTTTCCTATTTAGTTTAGGTAGTAGTTGATTTTTTTGTCGGAGCTCAAACTTTGCACAAAAATGCTATGCAATATTCTAGGGCTGCACAAAAGTTTTTGAGGCATTTTGCAAAGGTTGAGAAGATTTACTTAATTGAAAAGGCCAATTTAAATGCCTTTGGACCACTTATTGAAATCCTAGGGATTTATTTCTGAGTCAATTTAAGTTGTTTTCAACTTGACAAAGGTCAGGGGGATTTATAGAATATTGTGAACATTTTAATTTGAACGTTTGGAAACTTTTGCCGTTTGACTTGATTCTGAATTTTTACTTCGAACGGGATTGAATCAACGTGAGTTATCAGCAGTAACCATGGTGACGTGGCATCATTAATAGAGGGTTACTGGAGCTGAATTATCCGGGTGTCACAATTCTCCTCCACTACAAGAAATCTCGTCCCGAGACTTAAGGGGTGGAGTAAGGGGAAAAGACTCGGGAAGGACGAAGCTCAACACAAGATAGGTACCTAGGGGCTATCTCAGTGAACATGGCATAGAGGCACCTCTCGAGTTGTGATTCAAGAAAGTCATTGAGAGCAAGGTAAGGAGGTGTAATAAGAAGCTTCAACCGGTTAGGCAATTGTTCATTGCCTAAAACAGAGGGTGAAAGGAGTTCAGAGCAATGTGAATAAGTATTGCATCTAATACCAAAATAGATCACTAGGTGGGTGTCTCGTGATGTACATACGAAGCAAAGCGTGAGGAACAATTTTGGAAAACAGGGATGTACACGAGAGTCAGGTTTCGATCATGTGGAACTATGGGTTATGGGCCCACCATGTGGGTTAAAAGTAGGACGGGTGCTAACATTTGCACGGTCATGGTAGCAAGGCAGGTCAGAGGATAGCTTGTCAGTTATGTTTGGTAACAATGTTGGTACCAAGGGCGAGGGACGAAGAGAACCATTTTCCTGCTCGTTAAGACGAGGCGGACAAATAGGCAAAGTTCTCGTCCATCGATGGCTACCGGAACGTCATCAACAATAATAACAAGGTCTTACTAACAGAGTTTGTACACCGAGGTGTTTACATAAGCAGCGAATTATCACTGCTCAGATATGATAGATTACAAGAAAGATTAAACAAAACAATGGAAAGGCAAGCATAGACTCGAATCAATTATCGGTGTTCTCGAGTGTCTAGCAACTTCGAACTCGTGGAAAATTTGAATCAGCGAGAAATAATAGTTGATGAAGAACTCATAAGAAGTTATGTAGTTCCGTGAAATTCTCGAGATACCAGAGGGTAATACTCGAAGGTATATCAATGTAGACGTTGAACAAGTGAAATGATATGAAGAGGACAAGTACTTTAACTTGTCTGATAATGGATCAAACAAGAACAATATGGTCGGAACCACGATTGTAAAGGACCAAACATGGATACAAGATGAACTTATCGCAAGGGGGCTATTATTATAACAAGAAGCTTCCATGATAGGATCTACATCATGTCCATGGGCATGAACACGAAGTTCAAGGTCAACTCCCACTTCTCCAATGCATAACCTTTCATTCACTTCTCATTTTCGACGAAGTCATAGTGTTGAGATTTTATCTGGCATAACACTAGTAGAGTATGAGTCGTAGAAGTTTCCGGGTTCACACAGATTTAGGGAAGACATTGATTCAAACCATAGAGAGTATGGTTGACGAGAGGGGGGATATAGTTTACCAAAGGCATTGTGTATCCGAGGAAAGGCTCACAAGGTTACTGAATATGAAGGACGCTATCGGATAAAACCCAACAAAAGACCTAGAGGTCCATAATGGATTTGATGTGAGTATCGGTACTCAACCAGAAGAAGAAAGAATGCAAGGAGGTTAGGTTATAGAAACAACTGACTAATTCAAAGCTCAAATGCAAAGGAATTATGGTTTCCAAATCGGGGGATCAGAAGTAGAGGCTCTGATCAAAGACAAGTAAGTTGAATAGACATAAATCGACAATCAATCAAGGCTTGATTCGCCGAACACCAGCTTATGTCCGGGGTGACGTCTGAGCTAAAGGAAAGGTTTCTAACTAGGACTGATGATCGTGAGCATTCGCAAACATATTGAATCAAATGCTCAAAATTACAATGACAAAGGATGCTAGTGAGTATAGCCAGACATAATGCAATCAGATAAGGAGGAACAAGAGCACTAGCTACTGAGTATCTTTGGAAGGTCAAATAGTATTTCAGGGCATCTTGTAATAACAAGAGCAACTGGGGATGTAGATATGAACGATAAATGTAGGTAGTTACGTATAAGGATTTATCTATGGTAGGGATCGCAACAGCGAAGGGCACATGGGTCATGGGAAAACATCGGAGAGTATCTTCAGAATCTTCTGGTGCACCAAGCAATCATCTGGAGTGAGGGGCTCTCTGGGAGAAAGTATTTACGAGAACCTAGAGTTAGAGTTAGCAAAATCATTTAACCCGAATAGAAGAGAGATCAGATTCCTAGAGTATAGATGGGAATAAAAGATCCTAATACCACCCAATGGTGATGTGGTCCTGTAAGCCACATAACCATGTTAGTAAATTTGTTTTTCAATGACTAGACTCAACTTCGGCCAAGGAGTTGGAAAGGGGGTTCCTATAGGCAGTCGGCTCTGATACCAACTTGTGACGCCCCCAATTCGACAGTACACTAATCATACACGCAAATGTGTACGATCAAGATCAAGGACTCACGGGAAGATATCACAACACAATTTTATACACAAATAAAATAATACAAGCTTTATATCAAAAGCCAGGAGCCTCGAGGGCTCGAATACATAGCTTGATACACAAGAGTCAGCGAAAGCAACAATATCTGAGTACACACATAAGTTAAACAAGGATGCCTTAAGAAGGCTAGCACAAAAGCAACAACGATCGAAGAGGCAAGGCCTCCTGCCTGGGACCTCCTAACTACTCCTAGTCTTCGGCGGCCTCCATGTAGTAGTATCCGTCGGTGGTGCCATCTGGCTCCAAGGATCCACCATCTGCTTGCATCAACCGGAAAAAGAAGAAAGAAGGGGGAAAATGGGTCGCAAAGCAACCGTGAGTACTCATCCAAAGTACTTGCAAGCATCAGATCTATACTAAGTATGCATTGGTATCAAATGGAAGGGTTGTATGTGTGCACTGAACTGCAGAATGCCAGAATAGAGGGGAAGGTCTAGCCTAACAAAGACTAGCATCTTCAAGCAGCTCCAAGCATCTTGCAACATGTAGAAGAGTAAAGAATAACATTTAAATATTAAACAAGCATGTTGTAACATCAACGCCCAGAGATCCTTCCCCGACTCCCTGCGGGAAAGCAATCTTGGAGCGACGCATCCAGCTCATATCTCAAGTATCCATTTCTAGTTATATAAGATCAGGATATATGTCTGAATGTCCATTACCATGGACTCGGTATTCGAATATATATCTTCCCTGCAGGGGTGCACCACGTTACCCAACACGCTTGATCACTCTGGCCTAACACACCTTTCTGGGGTCAATGCCCGGCCTCAGAAGATCAACATGTCGCGGCCCTACCTAAGCTCAGCATAGAGGTCCCTGCCGGTCTACATCCTAAGCACTATGGGGTCTTGGGCCCATCGCCCGCAGCACTTCGGGTCATTGCGAGCAGGGTGGATACCAGCACCGCCTCGGATGGCCAGCATGATCCGACCGTACCGCACTGCTGAACTGGACGTCTGACAAAGCTTCGGCTGATACTGCAACGTCGAGGCCCATGACTATTCTCGCGTGGTGGTTAATGCATAAAGGCCAGAGGCCAACTCAGAACAAATACCCAAACCTATTAGTGCATTGGGGGCTCGCGAAAACAAGCAGAGACTCACGATAATGTGACCCCGTCACCCCGTCTAGTGGACTTATGGCAAGGGCCCCGATTGCCCGGCCGTGCCACGTGGAAAACTCGCGGGTGCTCAACAGGCCCGCCCGACTTTCACATAAACTCGCGGGTACCCCTCAGGGCCGACCGGACTTCATCAATGGTGTCAAGTAAAGTCCGGGTAACCGTGTGTCCAAACATCAATGGGAAAACCCAAGGAATCACCCTCGGTGAATTCCACTCGAGGTAATCATCAAGGTGAATGTAAGAGGAACCACCCTTGAGGTTCACACTTGAGGGGTTGCACGACATAGCCGTATCAGGAATGGTGAAGGAGGAACCACCCTCGATGACCACAACCGAATAGCTACACTACAGAGATCTCATCAGGAGTGATGTATGAGGTTCCACCCTCGGCACTCGACGGTAACTCTGTAGAGTTGAGGAACAAAAAGGGGCGTGATGTGATGTGTAGTGTCGGGCTCCGGTCATCGAACACGTTGATCTAGGCATCGATGATGAAGCAGGGGCAACAAGGACAAGTGGGGGTCATTGATGGATCACTAACCAACCTATACTAAGCAGTTTAGGATAAGCAGGTAGGATACAACAGCAGGTACAAAAGCAGGCTATGCATCAGAATAGGAGCAATCAATTACAGTAGCAAAATCTAATGCAGGCATGAGATAATGGAATGGGCGATATCGGTATGATGAAAGGGGGGCTTGCCTGGAAGCTCCGTTGAAAGGGAAGAAGGGTCGTCGGTGACGTAGTCGATCACAGGGACATCAGCATCGGTCTCGGGGTCTACCGGAGAGAAGAGGGGGAAGAAACAGTAAATACACACAAACATATGCATAACAAGATAATAAGTGGGGCTAGAGGTGTTCTAACGCAGAGCTAGGCGATACTGGCGAAGCAGGGAAACATCCGGTAAAGTTTTCCCGGTTCCCGACGTCTGTCAGACAGATGAACCGGAGGGGAAAAGTTCAATGTTTGCTATGCTAGGGACGTGTGGCGGATGAACAGAGAGCGTATTCAGATTCGTCTCATTGTTCTGAGCAACTTTCATGTAGAAAACTTTTCATCTAAGCTATGGTTTATTTTATATGAGTTTTCAAAGAATTTAAATAATTTCTGTAATTCAAACCATTTCGAGCATTAAAAAGGAAAAAGGCTACGGGTACTCAGAAGTGTACCCAGCCAGAGGTACAATGAGGCTGACCGGTGGGGCATGTTGACTGCCTAGACAATAGCCAATAGTGGACTGTTGACTGGTCAACTAACCAGGGGGACCCACTTATCATTGACTCCACTATTAACAGTGTCTTTAATTGTTTTATTAACTTAGTTAGCACGTGGTGCCCATCTGTAAGTGACACCTTTTAGCAAAACTAACCTAACCTATTAATTAGTGGTAGGGGCCCATTAGTTAATGGGGGAGGGGTTAGCACGTAATCTAAAGATTAACTGGCCGGTCAACAGGAGGGGGAGCGCTGCACGAGCGCTCGCGCATGGAGTACGGCCGTTGGCCACGGCGCTCGGCCAGCCGGCCGGAGCAGCAATCGTGCAAACGGGCCGGCAGCCAAGGACAGGCGTAGGGAGCGGCGGCCGGAGGCGTTAGGCCTAGGCGGCAGCAGCAGGTGCAACAGCTACAGGCCATGCTAGCGGCGGCAGTTGCGGTAACAGGCGACATGCAGCAGCAACCTGGAGATGCGTGGGGCGATGCACGGGACGACTTGGAGCGACGGGCGCGAGCGCGCACGGCCAGGACGCGGCCATGGCAAGCGCTAAGCACGAGCTCACAGAGAGCTTCGGCCTTGGAGGGGCGGTAGTCCTGCAGAGACGGTGAGGAAGGGAGGAGGGGAGACTGGAGTGGCTCACCATGGGGAGGTCGTAGGCGAGCTCGAGATGGCCGGGGAGGCCCGGTGGTGGAGATCAATGGCGGGGACGCGCGACGACCGTGGCAGGAAGAAGAGGTGATGGTGAGGCTACGCGATGCCCCTGCTTGGGCAGGCCTCTGGGATGGACGAAGGAGAGGGTAGCAGTCCTCCTGGAAGTCACCAGGTGGCGCAGGGAGGTTCTAGTGTGTGCGAACAACGACGGCACGACGACGGTGGCATCGGGAGTGGATGGGGAAAAGAGCAGCGGCACATGGGGGGAAGAAAAGGGGAAGCTAGGGTTCACCCAGAGGTCAAGGGGGATCTTATAGACGTCTGGGAGGTTCGGATGGCCACCGCGTGGAGATCCGCGGTGTGGACGCGGCGCGTGCAGCCACCGAGCTCCCTGTGAGCAGTAGGAAAAAGAGGGGTAGGTGGGCTAGGTACTTTTCCTAGTGGGCCAAAGAGTATCGGGTCATTTCTCCTTTTTCTAATAAAACTGCTAGTGTTTCCTATTTAGTTTAGGTAGTAATTGATTTTCTGTCGGAGCTCAAACTTTGCACGAAAATGCTATGCAATATTCTAGGGACGCAGAAAAGGTTTTGAGGCATTTTGCAAAGATTGAGAAGATTTACTTAATTGAAAAGGCCAATTTAAATGCCTTTGGACCACTTATTGAAATCCTAGGGATTTATTTCTGAGTCAATTTAAGTTGTTTTCAACTTGACAAAGGTCGGGGCAATTTATAGAATATTGTGAATATTTTAATTTGAACGTTTGAAAACTTTTGTCGTTTGACTTGATTCTGAATTTTGAATTCGAACGGGATTGAATCAACGTGAGTTATCAACAGTAACCGTGGTGACATGGCATCATTAAGAGAGGGTTACTATAGCTTAATTATCCGGGCATCACATACATGGCTCTAAAAATTTAAGTGAAGCGTAGGAGCAAGCATAGCCTAATTTTTGGCTCTCTAAAAAGGGTGTGTCCAGTAAGGATTCAACACTTAAAACACAAAGTAAAACAAGCAAAGACTCATATCATACAAGACGCTCCAAGCAAAACTCATATCATGTGACGAATAAAAGTATAGTTTCAAGTAAAATACCGATGGTCGTTAGAAGAAAGCAGGGATGCCACTCGGGGGCATCCCCAAGCTTAGTTTCTTGCTACTTATTTGAATATTATCTTGGGGTGCCACGGGCATCCCCAAGCTTAGCCTTTTGCTTATCCTTATTCCTTCATCCATCGTAAGATAACCCAAAACTTGAAAACTTCAATCACACAAAACTCAAACAAAACCTTCATGGGATCCGTTAGTATAAGAAACCAAACCACTACTATAAGTACTGTAGAAAACCTATTCTTATTTTGTTTTTGCATTATATCTACTGTATTCCAACTTTCTATGGCAAAAACTCATCAAAGAAACCCATAGAATCATCAAAACAAGCACACAACGCAAAGAAAACAGAATCTGTCAAAAACAGAACAGTCTGTAGAAATCTGAAAATTTCGAATACTTCTGTAACTCCAAAAATTATGAAATAAATTGACGGACATGAGGAATTTGTCTATTAATCCTATGAAAAAATAATCAACTTAAAAGAACTCTTCTGTAAAAATGACAATGAATCTCGTGAGCGCAAAAGTTTCTGTTTTTCAGCAAGATCAAATAAACTTTCACCCAAGTCTTCCCAAAGGCATTGCTTGGCACAAACACTAACTAAAATACAAAAAACACAATCATAACAGTAGAATATTTGTACTAAAACTCAAGAACAGAAATCAAAGAGCAAAAATAAATTTTATTCATTGGGTTGCCTCCCAACAAGCGCTATCGTTTTACGCCCCTAGCTAGGCATAACGTGTAGGATCTAAGTGTTGTCATCTTTGTTTCTAGATCCATAAGATGCCCTCATGATTGATTCATATGGTGGCTTAATTCTTGTTCTAGGGAAGTGTTTCATTCCATTCCTTAGTGGAAATTGAAATTTAATATTGCCTTCTTTCATATCAATCACGGCACCAATAGTACGCAAAAACAGTCTACCAATAATAATTGGACAAGACTGATTGCAATCAATATCAATAACAATAAAATATATGGGCACATAATTCCTATTTGCAAGAATAAGAACGCCATTAATTCTTCGCATAGGCTTTTTAATAGTGGAATCCGCTAAGTACAAGTTTAAAGAGCATTCTTTAATATCGGTAAGACCAAGCACATCACATAAAGATTTTGGAATTGTAGAAACACTAGCACCCAGGTCACATAAAGCAAAACACTCATAATTTTTAATCTTGACTTTGATAGTAGGTTCCCACTCATCATGCAATTTTCTAGGAATTGAAACTTCTAATTCCAATTTTTCTTCAAAAGCCTTCATCATGGCATCAACAATACGCTTAGTAAAAGCTTTATTTTGTTCATAAGCATGGGGTGAATTTATCATGGATTGCAACAAAGAAATACAATCAATCAAGGAGCAACTATCATAATTAAAGTCTTTCTAATCCAAAATAGTGGGTACATCACTAGTTAAAGTCTTGACTTCCAACCCACTTTTATCAAAATTTTCAACAAGATTTTCACCCTCCGAATCATAGGGACGCCTTCTAACTAAAGTTGACTCCTCTCCAGTCCCTTTTTCATTAATCTTAACTTTACTAAACAAAGAATCAATAGAAGAAACACCAATCACTTTAAGATCTTCATCACTTTTATGATAGTAATCACTAGAAAATGCTTTTTCTAAAAATTATCTTTTAGCTCAAAGCATAGGGGTTATTCTCTTACTTTCATCCATAGAAAAATAAAGACCTTTAATTGATTCTTCAACCTTAGGCACAAAAATTTTCATCTTGAGAGTTTCTACATCATGAGGATTCTATCAACACTTCTAGACAAATCATCAATCTTATTCAACTTTTCTTCTATCAAAGCGTTGAAAGCTTTTTGCGTATTGATAAATTCTTTAATATTGTTCTCAAGATCAGAGGTGTTTCTATTATTATTGTAGGCGGGATTACCATAGGAATTACCATAATTATTATAGGAATTACTAGGAAAAGGCCTAGGATTAAAATTACCTCTATAAGCATTGTTGTTGAAATTATTTTGTGAGACAAAATTCACATCTATGGCATCACTATTTTTCTCAATCAAAGTAGACAAAGGCACATCATTAAAATCAATAGGAGCACTTTTATTAGCAACCAACTTCATAAGAGCATCAACTTTTTCACTCAAAGAATTTATTTCTTCAACCGAATTGACTTTTTTACAAGTAGGAGCTCTTTTGGCATGCCATTGTGAGTAATTTGCCATAATATTGTCTAGCAATTTAGTATCTTCACCCAAGTAACTTCCATAAAAGTACCCCCCGCAGCGGAATCTAAAAGATTACGAGAAACAAAATTCAATCCCGCATAAAAATTTTGTATGATCATCCAAAGATTTAACCCATGAGTTGGGCAATTCCTTAGCATCAATTTCATCCTTTCCCAAGATTGTGCAACATGCTCATGTTCAAGTTGCCTGAAATTCATGATTTGGGTTCTAAGATAAATATTTTTTGCGGGAGGAAAATACTTAGTGATAAAAGCATCTTTGCACTTGTTCGAAGAATCAATACTATTGCGAGGCAAATAAGAAAACTAATTTTTTGCGCGATCTCGCAAAGAAAACGGAAATAATTTCAACTTCACAACATCATTGTCCACATCTTTTTTCTTTTACATATCACATAATTCCATGAATATGTTAAGATGGGACGCATCATCCTCATTACGAGTACTGGCAAATTGATCTTTCATGACAAGATTCAACAAAGCAGTATTAATATCACAAGGCTCCGCACTAGTGGCGGGAGGAGCAATCGGAGTGCTAATAAAATCATTGTTGTTGGTATTTGAGAAATCACACAACTTGGTATTCTCTTGAGTCATGATGACTATGCAACAAGATTGCACTCAAAAACAGATCTGACGAGAAGACGGCGAATGAAAAAGAGGGAAAATAAAATGACAAATTTTTGTGAAGTGGGGGAGAGGAAAACGAGAGGCAAATGGAAAATAATGTAATTGCAAGGAGATGAGATTTGTGATTAGGAACCTGGTTGATGTTGAAGATCCTCCCCGGCAACGGCGCCAGAAGGCATGCTGACAGGAGACTCTCTTGAGGTGATCCTCCCCGACAACGGTGCCAGAAATTCCTTTTGATGTCTGCTAGAACTACATCGGTATTTCCCCAAAGAGGAAGGGATGATGTAGTATAGCGACGGTAGGTATTTCCCTCAGTGATGAGACCAAGGTTATCGAACCAGTAGGAGAACCTCCTCACACCACATAAACAACACCTGCACACAAATAACAAATACTCGCAACTCGACATGTTAAATGGGTTGTCAATCCCTTCCGGGTACGGCGCCTCATGATAGGCAAAAAGGTGAGGTAAAAAGTGGTAGATGGGATAAATAGATCGCGGAACAAATAAATTGCAGCAAGGTATTTTTGTATTTTTAGTTTAATAGATCTGAAAATAAATGCAAGAGAAAATAGATCGCAAAGGCAAATATGATGAAAAGATACCCGGGGGCTGTAGGTTTCACTAGTGGCTTCTCTCGGGAAAAATAGCAAACGGTGGGGAAAAAATTACTGTTGGGCAATTGATAGAACTTCAAATAATCATGACGATATCCAGGCAATGAACATTATATAGGCACCATGTCCAAGATTAGTAGACCCTCCTGCCTGCATCTACTACTATTACTCCACACATTGACTGCTATCCAGCATGCATCTAGTGTATTAAGTTCATGAGAAAATGGAGTAATGCATTAAGAATGATGACATGATGTAGACGAGATTCGTTTATCTATTGCAGCAAATATAGATCTCACCTTGTTATCCTTAGTAGCAACAATACATATGTGTCGGTTCCCCTTCTGTCACTGGGATCAAGCACCGTAAGATCAAACCCACTACAAAGCACCTCTTCCCATTGCAAGATAAATAGATCAAGTTGGCCAAACAAAACCCTAATATCGGAGAAGAAATACGAGGCTATAAGCAACCACACATATAAGAGATCAAAGAAGACTCAAATAACTTTCATGGATAAAAACATAGATCTGATCATAAACTCAAAGTTCAACGAATCCCAGCAAACACACCGCCAAAAGACTTACATCATATGGATCTCCAGGAGACCATTGTATTGATAATCAAGAGAGAGAGAGAGGAAGCCATCTAGCTACTAACTATGGACCCATTGGTCAACAAAGAACTACTCACGCATCATAGGAGAGGCACCAATGTGTCGGTTCACAAAAGTAGGGGCTCTCTTTTGCACCCCTTTACTTGTGCGCGGGAAATCAGAGCCGCGCCCGTGGCCACACTTAGCAGAGCAGAGGAGGGAAGCCAAAGGCGCAAGACAATCAAAGCAACACCAAGACAGAGATGCAAAGAGCAAGAGGGCGAGGTGGACTCCCCCGGCAAGAGCCTTGCCGGGCGCGTCCCCCTCAGCCCTGACAAGAGCCTTGCCGGGGCAACTTGCCCAACACTAGTAGAGCGCGCCACCCTTGAGCCCAAGGGTTCCAACGCCGTCGACAACATTGGAACCAAGGCTCGGGAGGCACCTCCATGGTGGCATGCAGATCTTTGTGAAGATCATAAGCATACAAGATCAGATGAGGACCAGAAGACGACGATCCTCGGCAAGGTCCTTGCCGAGGAAATCCACGAGACCTCCGGCAAGATCCTTGCCAGGGACGACCGTGATGTCACGGCAAGACCCTTGCCGGGACCACGGCAAGACCCTTGCCAAGGACATCAGCAGGGCCGCGGCCAGGTCCACATCTGCCAAGACTCCACCGCCATTCCCATGCAGCTGCCAGCCCAGCCAGCCAGGCGAGCACCTGCATGGCGACGTGCGGCCTCTAGACCGACTCAGCAAGCACCTACGTGATGGCATGCAGGTCTTGTGAAAACCCTGCCACCACGCCAGCTCAGCAGCCTGCCAGCTTACATGGCGCCGCACACCTTGTTGGCTTGGACGCGTGTCGAAGCAAGGCGAGGCAGCGACGGATGGGCGGGGCCTCGTTACCGTCCCCAATAAAGCAAGGGGACACCTAAGGAGCGCATTTAATGTGTTCTTGTCCCATAATAACAGGCGATAAGCTTGTACACTGTACACCTTTACACCTCCTGTGTGCCACTATGGCGTCCCCTTTTTCTATAAAAGGAGGCCTGAGGCATACAGGAGAAGGATTCGGATATTTTGGACTACGCTCGCACCGTAGCTAGTTCAAGAACACAAGAACACTCAAATATACACCAAAGCAGGACTAGGGTATTACGTATCCTCGCGGCCCGAACCTGGGTAAACGATCCTTGTGCTGGCTCCTAGACCCGCTCTTTCCACAACCTCGCGCCCGCCGACCATAGTAGTGATTCCAGTGATCCCATAGGTGTCGTTTCCCATCGACATCTTTGGCGCGCCAGGTAGGGGGCGCAGTTGTGAAAATCCGGTCTAGCAGTTAGTTTAACAGTTCTTCATCGCCATGGCGCCCAAGAAGAAGACGGCGACGACGATCGGTTCATCCGGAGCCGGACAGCCTGTACCAGTGCGGGCAAGTAGCGGGGCGGTCATGGACGGAGTCCGAGGCGCGGCCTACGAACACCCACATCGCTCTGGCAGCCAAAGCCTGGCAAGCGGCGTTGTTCATGTGCAAGACGGTGGGCCGCACGCCGCCAAATCCAAAGACGGAGCTGGGGCCCCCGCAGGCAACGCAGGGCCCTCAAAGGGCGGCAGCGTGCCGCCTACCGGCGGAGCGGCGACCTCCAAGACACCTACTCCAGCGCCAACGACATGCTCTTCCCAAGTTGTGCGCGATGAGCAGCGTCACCATGGTGGTGACCCCGGGCGCCGCCGTGGGAAGAGTCATGCGCATACTTCATGGCACGAAGGAGGCCAGCATGCACACCGAAGTACTGGCAAAAATGGCGTACAGCCTTAAGGCCATGATAGAGCTCCTTCTAACGTGGTTAGAACTCAGAGCGCGTCATGGTCCATGTAGCTTTCGGCATGACCCACACCAGTAGAAGCTTTGGCGTGCGCGCAGCTCCTCCTCGACTTTCCTCCTACTGCAGAGAAGCTCGACGAGTGGAGAGCCACCGTCCAGAGCCGTGTTGGCATCGCCAACAAAGATGAGCCGCGACCAGCAGGGCCCGTAGGCCGACGCTCCGTCGAGCCACCGCATGCTAGTGGTGGAAGGGCAGGAGGTGATGCAACCACGGTGCACTCTCCTCCACCACGCTAGTTACCCCGGGTGTTGGTCCATCGTGGTGACGCTTGTGATAACATTTCCATAGCGTCGTCCGACCTGTGGACCCACCGCGATCAGCGCCAAGTTCTTTGGGAGCGAGCCCTTGAAGATGGTCGAACCACCATCGAACATCGACGTGAAGCACGCCACCAGTAAGATAGGCGGGCAGGGGGCACTATGGACCACCTGGCACCGGGAGGCTATGGTGGCCTACCCTGCGAGGTGGGCTGCCCAGCCTTTACCCATGAGATGCGGCAATTCCAGTGGCCCTCCCACCGCACGTTCAAGCCCGACATTGGCGAGAAGTACAATGACAAGACTCAACCGTCAGAGTTCCTCAGCATCTACACCATCGCGATACAAGCCGCTGGAGCCCACGATGACAAGGTGCTTGCTAATTACTTCCTGTTGGCACTTAAGCCCAATGTCATGTCATGGTTGATGCACTTGCCGACGGATTCCATTTTCTTCTTGGTCGGATTTGTGTCATGAGTTCGTTGGTGCCTTCACTGGGGGCCATCAAGCTCATGGCCAGGCAAGCGATTTGCATATCATCCCCCAGAAGTAAGGTGAAAACCTGCACAAGTACATACAGAGGTTCAGCCGTGTGTAGTACAACATCCCAGTCGTTCACCCCGCCGCCGTGATCAGCGCATTAAATCAGAATGTGCACAACCACAAGATGCGTGAAGAGCTGGTGATGAACAAGGTCAAAGATGTGGCTGAACTTTATGTTCTGGCCGATAGGTGCGCTCGAGCTGAAGAGGGAAGGAAGTACCTAGGCGAGGACGCCGGTGCGGAAACTGACTCCACAGACGACGACACCGCTGCCCCGACGACGAAGGGTCAGTGTCGTAACAGAAAGCGCAAGCGCAAGGCTGTGCTTGCCGTCGAGGGATCCGACAACACTGGTGCTGCCAAAAAGGCCAAAGCAAGAGACCCTAGCAAGGAAATTGCCGGGTGTGCCGCTTGCCGAGCCTTGGAGGCTGCCGATAAGCCAGAAGCTCCGACAAGCAGTACTGCAAGATCCACCGCACCAAGGGCCACGACCTCCAGAACTGCCGACAAGTTGAGCTGCTTGCTGAGAAGCAAAAAGCTGAGTATGAGAGGCGGGACAAGGAGAAGGGTCAGGATGGTGCCGCAGGATCCGGCAAGAAGCGTGGTGGCCCAGGAGGCCACGACAGCTAGGATAACCAGCAAGAGAGGCCCGCCCGAGGCCACGACAAGAAGCGGGAAGACGATGATCATGACGACGACGACGAGTCCGGCGACCATGAGTATCAGAAAGTTACGGAGGCCATGTGCGTCGACGATGGCGCCTCGCTGCACGCCTCTCACTGCCAGCTCAAGCAGTGGGCGCATGAGATCAAAGCGGCGGAGCCATCATTCGACGCATAGAAGCCACTGAAGTGGTCCAGCATGCCTATCATCTTTGACACCGAGGACCACCCTGATCGCAGAATGCGGTCGGGTGTCTGCCGTTGTTGGTTTCATCAACGATGCGCAACCTCAAGGTGACGAAGATGCTAGTTGACGGCGGGGCCAGTCTGAACTTGATCTTGCCTGTTGTGATCAAAAGTCTGCAGATTCCTGATGGAGACCTCGAAGAGACAGGCACGTTTCAAGGAGTCAACCCGGGAAGGGGTCAGGCGAAGGGTAAGGTCACACTTCCCGTGACGTTTGGAGGCGAGTTGAACTACAACACGGAGAGGATTGTCTTTGATGTAGCCGAGATCCCCTTGCCCTACAACGAGATCCTCGCCCGCCCAGCACTAGCCAAGTTCATGGTGGCGTCACACTACGCCTATAACACACTGAAGATGCCAGGGCCGATGACCATCATGACCATCCCCTCTGACAAGAAGGATGCGCTGACCTGCGCTGAACAACTCTACCGGGAAGCAGTTGCGGCGACTGCCACCAAGGCACTTGCTCCTGCTGCTGAAGCCCCGAGAGGGAAGAAGACCGCAAGACCTCTCGCACCCACTCCGGCAAGCGCAGCTCTTCGGAGTGCTATGCTCCCGTCGAGGACGTGCCAGAGAGCTCCACTTGCAAGAGCAAGAAATCCAGAGCTGCACCACCAAAGACCAACAAGGTGTCTGTCAAGGAGGATGGCACGGGAGGGGCTTTCACCATAAGCTCCACCCTCGATAGCAAATAGGAAGGCGCGCTCGTCACTTTCCTGCAGGTGAATGTCGACGTGTTTGCATGAAAGCATCCGACATCCCCGGCGTTCCCAGGTAGGTGATTGAGCACCATCTTGTTGTATGTCCTCATGCGCGACCCGTCAAGCAGAAGGTCAGTAAGCAAGCTTTGGAGAGACATGAGTTCATCACAGAAGAGATCAGGAAGCTGGAAGCGGCAGGCTTGGTGAGAGGAGTACTCCATCCGACTTGGTTGGCCAATTCGGTGGTGGTGCGCAAGGCAAAGAGAAGTGGAGGCTATGTGTTGATTACCCATATATCAATAAGGCCTGTCCAAAAGACCCTTTCCCATTGCCAAGCATCGACTAGATTGTTGACTCCATGGCCGGGTGTGACTTGTTTTCATTCCTTGACGCCTACTCAGGATACCACTAATAACACACAAGTGTAGGGGATCGCAACAGCTTTCGAGGGTAAAGTATTCAACCCAAATTTATTGATTCGACACAAGGGGAGCCAAAGAATATTCTTGAGTATTAGTCGTTGAGTTGTCAATTCAACCACACCTGGATAACTTAATATCTGCAGCAAAGTATTTAGTAGCAAAAGTGGTATGATAATAAAGGTAACGGTAGCAAAAGTAATATTTTTGGGTTTTGTAGTGATTGTAACAGTAGCAATGGAAAAGTAAATAAGCGAAACACAAGATGTGAAAAGCTCATAGGCAATGGATCAGTGATGGATAATTATGCCGGATGTGATTCCTCATGTAATAGCTATAACATAGTGTGACATAGAACTAGCTCCAGTTCATCAATGTAATGTAGGCATGTATTCCGTAAATAGTCATACGTGCTTATGGAAAAGAACTTGCATGACATCTTTTGTCCTACCCTCCCGTGGCAGCGGGGTCCTTACGGAAACTAAGGGATATTAAGGCCTCCTTTTAATAGAGAACCGGAACAAAGCATTAGCACATAGTGAATACATGAACTCCTCAAACTACGGTCATCACCGAGAAGTATCCCGATTATTGTCACTTCGGGGTTGTCGGATCATAACACATAATAGGTGACTATATACTTGCAAGATAGGATCAAGAACACACATATATTCATGAAAACATAATAGGTTCAGATCTGAAATCATGGCACTCGGACCCTAGTGACAAGCATTAAGCATAGCAAAGTCATAGCAACATCAATCTCAGAACATAGTGGATACTAGGGATCAAACCCTAATAAAACTAACTTGATTACATGGTAAATCTCATCCAACCCATCACCGTCCAGCAAGCCTACGATGGAATTACTCACGCACGACAATGAGCATCATGAAATTGGTGATGGAGGATGGTTGATGATGACGACGGCGATGAATCCCCCTCTCCGGAGCCCCAAACGGACTCCAGATCAGCCCTCCCGAGAGAGATTAGGGCTTGGTGGCGGCTCCGTATCGTAAAACACGATGAAACTTTCTTCTCTGATTTTTTCCTCCCTGAACATGAATATATGGAGTTGGAGTTGAGGTCGGTGGAGGTCCAGGGGGCCCACGAGACAGGGGGCGCGCCCAGGGGGAGGGGCGCGCCCCCACCCTCGTGGACAAGGTGTGGGCCCCTGGTCTTGATTCTTTTGCCAGTATTTTTTATATTTTCCAAAAAGTACCTCCATGGATTTTCAGGACATTCTGAGAACTTTTCTTTTCTACACATAAATCAACATCATGGCAGATCTGCTGAAAACAACGTCAGTCGGGGTTAGTTTCATTCAAATCATGCAAGTTAGAGTCCAAAACAAGGGCAAAAGTATTTGGAAAAGTAGATACGTTGGAGATGTATCAACTCCCCCAAGCTTAAACATTTGCTTGTCCTCAAGCAATTTAGTTGATAAACTGAAAGTGATAAAGAAAAAAATTGACAAACTTTTTTTGCTCTTGTTGTTGTAAACATGCAAAGCCATCATTCAGGTTTCAGAAAATATCATGAACTAACCATACTCACAATAACAGTTAGGTCTCACAATTACTCATATCAATAGCATAATCAGCTAGCGAGCCATAATAATAAAACTCGGATGACAACACTTTCTCAAAATAATCATAACATGATATAACAAAATGGTATCTTGCTAGCCCTTTCTGAGACCGCAAAACATAAATGCGGAGCACCTTTAAAGATCAAGGACTGACTAAACATTGTAATTCATGGTAAAAGAGATCCAGTCAAGTCATACCCAATATAAACCAATAGTAATGAATGCAAATGACAGTGTGCTCTCCAGCGGGTGCTTTTTAATAAGAAGGGTGATGACTCAACATAAAAGTAAATAGATAGGCCCTTCGCAGAGGGAAGCAGGGATTTGTAGAGGTGCCAGAGCTCGATTTTAAAATAGAGATTGAATAACATTTTGAGCGGCATACTTTGCTGTCAACGCAACAACTATGAGATGGCTGTATCTTCCATACTACATGCATTATAGGCAGTTCCCAAACAGAATGGTAAAGGTTTATACTCCCCCAACCACCAACAAGCATCAATCCATGGCTTGCTCGAAACAACGAGTGCCTCCAACTAACAACAACCCTGGGGGAGTTTTGTTTAATTATTTGATTTGCTTTGATCTTTTTGGATCATGGGACTGGGCATCCCGGTTACCGGCCCTTTCTCGTGAATGAGGAGCGGAGTCCACTCCTCTTGAGAATAACCCACCTAGCATGGAAGATATAGGCAGCCCTAGTTGAAACATGAGCTGCTCGAGCATACAAAGCAGAATTTCATTTGAAGGTTTGGAGTTTGGCACATACAAATTTACTTGGAACGGCAGGTAAATACCGCATATAGGAAGGTATGGTGGACTCATATGGAACAACTTTGGGGTTTAAGGAGTTTGGATGCACAAGCAGTATTCCCGCTTAGTACAGGTGAAGGCTAGCAAAAGACTGGGAAGCGACCAACTGAGAGAGCGACAACAGTCATAAACATGCATTAAAATTAATTCACACCGAGTACAAGCATGAGTAGGATATAATCTACCATGAACATAAATATCATGAAGGCTATGTTGATTTGTTTCAACTACATGCGTGAACATGTGCCAAGTCGAGTCACTCAATTCATTCAAAGGAGGATACCATCCCATCATACCACATCATAATCATTCTAATAGCATGTTGGCACGCAAGGTAAACCATTATAACTCATAGCTAATCAAGCATGGCACAAGCAACTATAATCTCTAAATGTCATTGCAAATATGTTTACTTCATAATAAGCTGAATCAGAAACGATGAACTCATCATATTTATAAAAACAAGAGAGGTCGAGTTCATACCAGCTTTTCTCATCTCAATAAGTCCATCATATATCGTCATTATTGCCTTTCACTTGCACGACCGAACGATGTGTATAATAATAAGAGTGCATGTGCATTGGACTAAGCTGGAATCTGCAAGCATTCAACTCAAAAGAGAAGACAAGGTAATATGGGCTCTTCGTTAAATAAACAATCATGCATATGAGAGCCACTAAGCATTTTCAATATGGTCTTATCGACCCCCAAAGGAAAGAAAAGAAAAGAAAACTATTTACACGGAAAGCTCCCAACAAGTAAGAAGAAGAACGAGAAATCTTTTTGGGTTTTCATTTAATTACTACTACAAGCATGGAAATTAAACTAACTAATTTTTTTGGTTTTTCTTAAGGTTTATCAAACACACAAGAAGAAAACTAGAAAAGAAATTAAACTAACATGGATAATACAATGAAAGAGTATGAGCACCGACGACTAGTGTGTGAACATGAATGTAAAGTCCGTGAGAAATACGTACTCCCCCAAGCTTAGGCTTTTGGCCTAAGTTGGTCTAGTACCAAGGACCGCTGCTACTCTCCCCGGTGTACTGGGAAGTGTAATCAGGATACCACTGATTAGTCATCTCTGGATCCCATTGGAAAGATGATGCACGATAAGGGTCCAGTGTAGGTTCCAGCTCAGGTTCAGGTTCTGGAGTGCATGCTTGGGCTTGATGAGCATACACCGCCTCTGGCGTGACAAGAAAATTTTCTGCAAGCAAATCAAACAACAGAGGCGCAGGCAAAATAATAGTCTCATTGTGTTTCTTATTAAATCTAAGGTTATACAAGAGCATCTTCTCTTCGTTGTCAACAATAAATGTGTGGGCTACCATGCTCTTGTAATCTAAAATGTGAGGAGGCAATTTTGTCTCCTCTTTCTCATGGTGCCTAATAGGTATCTGAAAATGTCTAGCAAGACGTGAAGCATAGATACCTCCAAATATGGGGCCTTTTGTACGATTCAGGCTTAGCCGTTTAGCAATGACGGCACCCATACTAAAACTATTATCTCCGAGCAAAGCATGTTGAAGAATGATAATATCAGGAACACTAAGGTTTCCACTATTTCCACGACCAATCAAGCATCTACTAGCAAATATGGCAAAGTAGCGTAAAACAGGAAAATGTATGCTAGAGATTTTCGCCTCGGAACCCTTGTTTGGCTCCTCTACAGCTATAGTGTTAACAAAGCCATCCACATCTTTACGACGGGGTTCCTCTAATTCTCCGTCATAGGGTATCCTACATACCGTGCAAAAATTATGTAAAGACATTTCTCTGAATTCATCATATAAGTGAAATGATACTGAAGGTGGTGACTTCTTAGGATAGTAATAAAAATTTTGCACGAAAGTATTGGTGAGTAAGAGATACTGATCGATCCGGTCGTGGAGGAAACCGGGGAGGCCTGCATTCTCGACCAAAGAATAAAAATCTTCATGAATTCCAGCTTCTTTCAAGAAATCATCACATGGCCATTCACACAACCGTACTTCCGCTAAGCGAGGAAGATTATACTTGGCTTTTTCCTTCTCTTTAGCTTGTTTTTCCTGAGAGCTCTGGCTAGAAGAGCCCCTCAAAAGTTTCCTTAACATTTTCTGAAAATTTCTGAAATATTAGTAACTTCAAAATAAAAGTGAATAAAACTAAACAAGATTGATAGCAACTACTCCTACAAGTGCCTAGAGCCTATATCATGCATTAGAATTACTTGGGACCTCAAAAATTTAACATGCAAGCTCAAGAACATGGTCACCTATGCAGCAAAAATTTGCAATGAATAAAGCACTAGAACAAAAACTAATTGGACCAATGGAGGAGTCACATACCAAGCAACAATCTCCCAAAGCAGTTTTGTGAATGGAGCTTTGAGCAAGGAGATCG